>NC_056728.1:916802011-917102011 GCF_019279795.1 Protopterus annectens
ACAAATTCATAATGGTTTAGCAAAAACCTCACTGTCTAGTGAATACCATAGGTTTATCTAAGTAAAACTGTATTCAAATGTAGAAAAAGAAATGCCCAGCAGTGAAGTATGAAACCCTATGACATTATTAAAATGGCATGATATAACTTTCTATTTGTCTTCTTTCCACATCTAATTACCTGTCTGAATTGTTTGTCACATGTCTATCAATATAATGGTCTGTTTTGTCCCAAATTCTATCACATTTTCTTTTAATGAATTGTAGGTGATGCAACTGTGACTATAGCTCACAGATTCACTCCAAGAGAACAACTGATAAATCACACAAAACTTGCAGATATAATCATTGCAGCAGCAGGTAAGCTATTTTATGTACAGGGATCTAGTACATTTAATAAATCCAAAAATAATTGGTGGAAAATGAATGGTTTAATCATAACTGCACAGTTGCAAACATGAAACTATATAAACACAATCCATAATATATCAGTTCTGTAATCATTATCTGTAGGATTGCAGTTAATCAAATGATGATCAGTAGTTAAATAATTTATTCTGATGTGCAGAGCAGAAAGCCTATTTTCAACATATATACATCTCAACAGCTCTGCATTTGACAGAATGTTCTTATTTTTGCCTTTCAAAGTATCTTTGTTTTGCTGTTCTAATCTGACATCAGACAGTTCCAATTTCCACTATTTTACTGGTTCAGTTATAGAGCCAGTGAGAGACAGTGGAACTTGTCATGGTCAGACATGACCCACATGGCAAGTCTGTTAAGTGGAATTTGGTACTTATGGTGTAAGACACAGAGTTAGGATAATACTTAGCTTCCTCTCTCTCTGTCTCTCTATATGTATATATATATATATATATATATATATATATATATATATATATATATATATATATATATATGGGTTTATATTATATGCACAAAAACTGAATCGCGCGAACATATATTGAGCGACACGTAAAGGGCGAAAGCCCAAAACATTGAATCCCAAACATGACAAAACCAACAAACAAATACTGTCACTAACTGTTGTATGCAGGGGGGCAAGCCACCCTGCACCCCCACCCCCCCTTACTTAAATATACCAACTCCAAGATCGCACTCCATTGAAACAAAGGGAAGAATTCCCTATGGTGGTCTACGTTCATACCTTCGATATGCTGATTATTTGCTCTTTATGTGTCACTCAATACGTGTTCCCGCAATTCAGTTTTCATGCATATAATATAGACCCTATATATATATATATGTATTGCTGAACTGTGCCAAACCTATTAACCTATACAGTGTTGCAAGATCTGCCGGTAGCCAGCCTTACAAATCACAACACTGCCTTGCTTTGAAACAACTTCACTGGTTGAACTTCCCCCAACACCTTCTTTTCTCCCAGTTGCAACCCACACACTCTTTACTTTCCAAACACTTAGCTTGTCCCGCTGTCTGTCCTCCTCCTCTACACCCCCTTCTCACACCCTCCACAGCTCAGAGCAGCACCTACTTGACACCTACAAATCTAACAAAAATATCAGCAAACTTCTTTACAAAAACTGTGTGTCCCAGGCTTGGAACAGTCTCCCCCCTAACATCTGAACCACTTCTAGTACAAATATCTTTAAGATCGAACTCAAAAATCTTTTCTTAAATACCAGCACCTGTTACTGCCAAGATCCCACTTAATCTCCCATGCTCCCCAGCCATACATCCTTTACCATCTCTCAAATTGCTACCACAGCTGTAATCTTTGACTCATCACATACTTCTTACACTCTATATCTGTTTCTCACCTGCATACATCTTCTTACTTAATACCTTGTTATTTCTAACATATATCCTCAATTTATATATACTCATTTCTAGTTTTGCCTGGAATTACTATATACTCATTTTTCTAAGCCTGTAATTTATTTTTCTTTCTAGTCTGATTAAATGTATTTATTATTTATTTATTTTATTTTACATTTGTTAATAGGGAAGTTCCGACTGGACCAGATCCATTTACAGTGGAGGCTTGGGGAGAAAAGCTCAGGTAATTAGTTCATCAAAAACAATACAGCAAATAAAATGTAGCAAAGTGATTACAACATATATGGTGAACCATGTAATCAAAACTAGAAATTAATGAAACACTCAAATTAAGCAATGAAAGGAAAAATTAATAGAATGACAATAGAAGTTTTACATTGCTGGACAGTTGTCGTGAGAAGAAATGTATCAAGCATTTCAACAGCTAAAAGTCTGACTTTCCCAATACATATAGAATACAGGTGATCAGAGAGCAAGTGGGGGAAATAATAGCAGTGAGGGTATGTTTATGTGATACAAGGGCATAACCAGGTACTAAGGATATGTGATTTGAGGCAGTGGACAGGAAATGGGGAAGGGAGTTCCAATTTCTAGCAATGATGTGGAAGTAGAGTGCTTTCCCTGCATTATTATTAGCCTTGGTAATGCAGAGGAGAGATTTTTCGCTAGACCTTAGGTGCCGGTTTGCAGTGTAAGGAGTAAGGTGCTTGGCTATTGAGGGTTTTTTTTCAGGGTATTTGAGAATATTGTAGGCTGTAACCAACTGGTGATAATTAAGTAGTCGTGGTAGCTCAAGCCATTTTAATTCCTTTAGTGCAGTACAGTTTGTTTGTTTGTGTCTTTCGGCTTTTCTCGGTTAGGGGTTGCCACAGCAGAACTCCGGTCTGCTAATGATTGGCAGTGGATTTTTACATGCCGAGTTGCCAGCTCTGACACACAACCTTCAACGAAAGCACACCCATTCACACATGCCTCTATGCAGAAGATGCTCTAGCTGAGAATAGAACCGGACAGCGTCTTACAGTGATGGGTTCTATATGTCGAGTTTGTAGCAAACTTGGCTATTTTATTGTAACAAGATTCTAGTTTGTCTAGGTCAGACTTTCTAATTTAGGTGAAAACTGGTGCTGCATACAATAGAGTATAGAGGAGGTGACTTTGTGCTAGAGTGACTCTAGCTTGTTGTGAGAGAAAGGATTTGTACCTGTACAGACAGACCATCTTTTGTGTACTATTTTATGGCATGTGAGATGTGGACATCAAAGTGAAGATGACTGTCAATTTCAATGCCAAGAAGTTTGGTGTAGTTAGAAGGGGAGATGGCGGTGCCGTCCTTGGATGTAATGGAGAAGGAGAGGGGAGTTTTTGATCAATTAGGGAAGAATAGTAGTAGTTTTGTCTTCTTGGGATTTAGGATCAGTTGGATACATGAGATCCATTTTTCTACAGAGTTAAAGGTATCCTAAGTGAGTTTTTGCAGGGTAGTGGGAGATGAGGTGGAGCAGATCAGGGTTGAATCTGCATATTGAATGAGTGTGGCATGCTGGGTTGAGCTAATGATGTTATTTGTGAATATAGAAAATAGCAGTGGGTCCAGTATAGAGCCTTGTGGGACTCCTATGGTGGTTGGAAGTTGTGGAGACAGAGTTCCTTTCCACGGGACAGTTTGTTGCCTGTCAGATAGGTAGCTTCTGAACCAGGCTATAGTAGAAGAGGTGAAGGATAGTGATGTTAGTGAGTTTAGTAGGATGAAGTGGGAGACCATGTCAAATGCCTTTGACAGGTCCAGTAAAATGGCGGATACATATATGTTGTCATTCTTGTGAAGGTTGATTTGATTAGGGAAGGAAAGAAGAACTGTGGTAGTGCTGTGATGTGGACGGAAACCATGTTGTGTGATAGATAGGAGATTTAGTGTGTTAAGAAATGTCATCACCTGCAAGTGGATGCATTTCTCTAGAATTTTAGATAGGGGGCATAGGATAGCAATAGGTCGGTAGTTGGAGAAGTCGTAGGAGTTACCTCCTTTATGGAGAGGAATGATGCGAGATACTTTCCAGAGTTTGGGTATGTAGGATTCTTGTGTAGAGCAATTGATTAGGACAGAGACAGGATATGATAGGGAGTTACTAGACATTTTTAGGTATGAAACAGGTATGATGTTCTTTGTGTTTCACTGTTGCAGTCATTACATTTGGGTTATCTGCTTGCATGTAGCCCTCAGTCGGCCTGATTAACAAAGTCTTGGGTCCTATGCCAGTTAATATCGCTTCTTCTGTGATGTCAGGTCATCAGGGCTATAAAACATGCAGCCAATGTCATTACATCAGTCTTTCTTGCCATGCGGTGCCCGAAGCAGAAGCAGTTCACAAGTGTTGGACGGCCGACTCCTGAAATTTTCATTTTCGAGTTTCAGAAGTGAAGTCTTCAACTAAAACTAAGTACCCTGTTGGGGAAACTTTTATTGCTCATAACCAATGTCAGTAAAAGTAAATAATTGCATTTCTTGTGGAAAGCAAATACCTCATAAAGATTTTCATTCATACTGTATTCCTTGCCTAGGCCCTGACCACAACGTACCTCGCTGTCACTTTTGTGCCTTATTTAAACCACAAAGTATCCATTGTCAGTATATCTGCGCTTCTAAATTTTTTGGTGCTCGGTTCAATTATCCTGATATGTCTTCAGTAAGCCACCCAACTACCGACATTCGAAAAAATGCAAAGATAAAGACAGAGACAGGCCGCCCAGTTCACCGGTACTCAGTGAGGCACTTTTGCAGCCCCTGATACCCACTACTTCAGATTTGCAGGCCTCTACTGAGACCCATTCGGTTTCCACAAGATGCTTCAACTGTGGAACCTGCGGATGTCTCTACCTTGGATGGGTCTGGAGCAGCTGTGCAGGCATCGGCTTCTGAGGGTATATTCAGGCCTACTGACTTACATATTAAACTGGTGCCATCTTCTTCTTCTTCTTTAAGGCCTAAAACTCGAACCATGCCTAGAAAACTGATGCCCAGACCACATGGTCAGGCCTCTATGCCTAAAGAACAAATACTAAGAATGACTGGAGACTTTATTACTTTAATCAGGGGGAGCCAACCTTCCCCCTCTAAGAGACCTAGGACGGAGTTTGCTTATGATACTTCTGACCAGGATTCTGAAATTTCTGATCCTCTGATGACCAGGATTTACCCTTATCTACCTATGAGGATTCTGATGCTGAGGACTCTATTCCCTCTGCTTCCCACCCAGAGGATTTCTCTTTTGGTGAAAACTTGCATACTCTCAGGGAGCTTTTTCATTGGGAAAGTCAGGATTTCTCTGATTCTAAAAAGAGGCTTAGGGATTTCTTACTCCTGCCCCAGCACAGGCCTTTTAGCTATGTACTGGACATTGTGGATGATGCCTTTTTTGGAATCTAGCATAGCCCCTGACTGTTTACCTCCTGCTTCCAGAAAACCTGATAGATATTACAGGGTTCCTGACTGTCACAAGTTTCTTTTCAAAAATCCTGCTGCGGATACTGAAACCATTTCACAGGGACCCAAAGGCATTAAAGCTACTACTGCCAAAAATCCTACCCCCTCTGATAGAGATTCCAGGGCACTGGATAGATGGGGTGAGAAGGTATACACTTCTGCAACTTTGGCCATTAGGGCCTTGAATTGCCAGTTTTGTATGCTAAAGTATCAGCTGCATATTTTTGGATTGCTTAAACAGAAAATGATGTTGATTCCTGATTGTGCTGAAAATAAAGATTTACATGATTTTATGCATTCTGCTGAACAAGTTGGTAAACATACATTGCAATGTGGTTTTGATTCCCTAGAGGCACCTTGCATGGCTGCAGTAACTGGGTCTGTACTTTAGAAAGCATACCTGGCTTAAGGAGCAATCCTTGCCAGATCATGTTAAAGCAAAATTACTGGATGCTCCCTTAAATCAGGGCCACCTGTTTGGCAACAAGGCAGAAGAAGTTCTTAAAAAGATGGAGGAAAAAGTTAAATATATGCAAACTGTTAAAGACGTTTTACAAGTACAACCTCCAAGATTTAGTAGGCATTGGCCTTCTAAGAATTGGTCCTTTCCTGCCTCTTCCAGACCTTCTCAGTCCAAACCCAGATCCAGCAGAGCACCCAGGCTTCAGTCCAAGGGGACGCACAGAACTAAGCAGTGGGGGGCCTCCACTTCCAAATTTGGGAGTAATAAAACTCCCCCTATGGTAAACTGTCTCAATGACTTATTTTTAAAACTTCTAAGCACTTCTCAACTGACTGCCCTTTTGTGAGGAAAGATTGCACTTCATGCGAAGAACTGGGGACTCATTACTCAGGACAAATGGGTTTTAAATGTAGTATCCCAGTGATACAGCGTTTAAATCCACACATCACCAACTTCAAGTGGTTGGCTGGATCTACCTCCAAAGCAGTGGATAGAGGCCCAAAAGCAAGTGCTCTCTCTTAAGTATAGGGCCTATTCAATTGGTACCAGAAGAGAAAAAGGGACAAGGTTTCTACTCAAGATTTTTCCTGTTACCCAGAAAAGACAATTCATGGCATCCTATCCTGGACCTGCCTACTCTAAACACCTTTTTGGTGATTCCAAAATTCAAGATGCTGACTCTTCACCAGTTTCATCCTATGCTAAGCCATGATGCCTGGTTGGCAACACTAAATTTAAAGGAAGCATACCTGCACATCCCAATCAGGGAATCTTGCAGAAGATACCTATGCTTCAAAGCAGGCTACACGCACTGTCAGTTCTCTGCACTGACCTTTGGCTTATCTACTGCGCCCAGGGTATTCACAAAGTGCCTAACTCCAGTCATTGCATTTTGCAGGCAAAGAAATAATCACATATACCAATACCTGGACGATTGTCTAATTCAGGCAGAAAACCAGGACATACTTTTGAATCATCTGTATTTTGTACAGAGGGTGCTAACTTGTTTGGGGTACACCATAAATGAAAAATAAATCACACCTGGTACCCTGTCAACAAATAATATTCCTGGGAGCAAGCTTGAATACAACTTCCCAGATGGCTTTCCTCATGCCAGAGAAACAAATTCACTTGACAACCTACTTCAAACAAGTGGTCACAAAAACCTTGCTATCTGCAAGGCAAATACTGCAAGCCTTGGGGTTCATGGCCTCCTGCATTCTTCTAATTCCATATGCACGACTGCATATGAGGAAACTATAATGGTATATAAAAAGCCTATAGTGTCAACATTCTCAGGATCTAGAACCAATGATTCCTATCATTCCTTGTCTAAGCCGAGAGTTCCTTTGGTGGGCAGAGGCCTTGTCACCAAAACAAGGGACTACCATTCACTTTACCCCCTGCCGCCCAAACCCTAACAACAGACGCATCAGACTATGCATGGGGTGGGGGGGGGGGGCGCACCAGGCAGGGAAGTGCGTTCAGGACAAATGGAACCCAATACACATGTACCTTTGCATCAATCATAAAGAAATATTAGATGTACACAATGCTCTGACAGCCTTCAAGGACCACATTCTTCCAGGACAATTAATGGTAAAGACGGACAACACCATTGTTATGTGGTACATAAACAAGCAGCGGGGTACACATTCTTAGCCCCTCTGCAGACTAGCCATGACATTGTGGAACACAGCCTTGAGCTTCCAAGTACATCTACAAGCTCAGTTCCTGCCAGGAAAACTAAATACACTGGCAGATGGACTAAGCAGAACCCTCATGGACCCACATGAGTGGAAACTGGAACCAAGGATTTTCAACATGTAGACTAGCAAATGGGGAAGCCCAGATATAGTCCTGTTTGCCTCCCCCCAGAACTATCAATTAGAAAAATGTTGTGCAAGGACTCCCCACAGACAAGCTTGGAAAGTGGATGCTCTGTCCTTCAACTGGAAAAACCTATCAGTTTATGCCTTTCCTCCCCTGCCTCTGCTCTCCAAAGTACTACCAAAGATCAAACAAGACAAACCAAGGATGATTTTGATTGCACCAGCCTAGCCACGCCAACACTGGTACCCCCTCCTGCGCAGTGTGTCACTGTTGGCCCCATGGCACCTGCCTCAGACTCCTACAATGCTGTCTCAGCAGGAGGACCAGATTCTGCACCGTCAGCTTCAAATACTGAACCTAGCAGCCTGGCTATTTACCTAAGCTCTCCTTTACCATCCCTCAGTAAGCCAGTGATGGATGTCATTTTAGAGGCAAGGAGGCCTAGTACTAGAAAATCTTATGCTGAAAAATGGAAAAGATTCTGTGCCTGGAACCAATCTCTAGGGATGAGCACAGCAGTGCCCAATTTACTTAAATTTTTACAATACTTAACTGAGATGCTTCACAAAGACCTGTCTTTTTCCTCAATAAAAATTCATGCCTCAGCCATTTCAGCTCATTATAACACAGAACCTCCCCTCTTCTCTCTTCCACTACTCAAGCAGTGCTTCAGAGGGGCCAAAAATTTAAGACCACTCAGGAGAGCTCCAACTCCAGCCTGGGACCTTAGCTTTGTATTGGAGACACTCACCCTTCCTCCTTTTGAGCCAGCTGCTACTGCAGATTTAAAATCCCTTTCTTGGAAAACAGCTTCCCTTTTAGCCATTACTTCAGCAAGAAGGAAATCTGAATTACAGGCCCTTATGGCAGTGGAGCCTTTCATCATCTTTCATGCAGACAGGGTGTCCCTCAGGACCAATCCCTCTTTCATGCCAAAGGTGGTATCCAGTGTGGCCTGTAATCAGTCCATTCATTTGCCTACCTTCTTTCCTAATCCACAGAACAAAGGGGAATGGATACTGCACTCCTTAGATGTGCACAGATAACTTAGATTCTACTTGGACATGTTTAAACCTCAAAGGAAATCTGAACAACTGCTGGTGGCATTTGCTGCAGGAACAGAGAAGAAGGCTATTTCAAAGCAAACCATCTCCAAATGGATAGGACATTGCATTCAGTTTGGCTATAAACACCATGGAAAACCTATCCCACAGGGGATCAGATCCCACTCAATCAGGGCTGCATCTGCCTCTACAGCCTTTCTCAGAGGCGTACCTACCAGGGACATCCTAAAAGCCGGTACCTGGAGTTCTGTACATACTTTCACCAAGCATTACCATTTGGCAATTTTCTCTAAATCCACAGCTGGCTTTGCCACTGCAGTTTTGCAGGGCCTTACAGCTGGTCCTAATGCTATTTAAATTCATCCTCCCATCCTTTTTTCCCATTCAGCTTTGGGAATCTACCCAAATGTAATGACTGCAACAGTGAAACATGAAGAACATAGTACAGTTGTGTACACTTAATGTAGATGTTCGAGTGTATTCACTGTTGCAGTCCTGGTTATCCTCCCTCCAGCCCCCTGACTTTGTTTGGCTATACCTCTTCTCTCCTTTTCAATGCTTAAAAGCTTTTTGGTGTATTTGCTTTTTTGTTTGAGGTATAACCTTGTATTTTTATAGATTTAATTGCTTCCCATTAGGGGGGCTCCTGACATGTGTGGCTAGAAAAACTGATGTAATGATGTCAGCTGCATATCCCTGATGACCTGACATCACGGAAAAAGAGACAAGCAACTAATGTAGGACCCAAGACTTTGTTAATCAGGCCGACTGAGGGCTACCTGCAAGCAGATAACCCAAATGTAATGACTGCAACAGTGAATACATTAGAACATCTACATTTATGGTAAGTGTACATAACTGTACTTTATCAGCTGCCAGTGTGGTTGGTTTGAGTTTTTGGAGAAGTTTTGTGATAGTCGAGGTGGGGACAGGTGATGGGCTGAAAGAGGAGGTGCTATGGAATAGGTTGGGTTGCGATTGAGGTGGGCTATGTTTGGTTATCTGACTGCATAGGGCTAAGATGGACATTGTAAAATGGTGATTTAATTGAGAGGCTATGTCTAGGGCATTATCTGTATAGTTAGGAGCTGGAGTAGTGGTTTTGCCTGGCTTTAGTAGGGAGTTAATGGCATGCCAGAATTTTTGTGGATTCTTTGAATATTTGCTTTGGGCACTAAGAAAGTAGTTTTGTTTGTTTAGTTTGGTTTCAGCCTTGGCCTTGTTTCTAAGCTGTTGATAGTATTGCCTGGAGATAGTGGTATTTTCAGTTTTCCAGATTTTCCAGGCTTTATCCCTTGGTTTTAGTAAGACTCTAGTGTCCCTACTTAGCCAGGGTGCGTAGTTGGCTTTAACTCTGATCTTCCTGCTGGTAGCAAGACTGTTAAGAATGTTAGAGAAGGTAGCATTGAAGTATTCTACTGCATGGTCTAACTCTAGTGTTCGTAGTGATTCCCAGTTGCAGTGGCTTAGGACTGTATTTAGGTATTGTGGGGTAAAGTTACATTCATCTCATACTATTTTGTATACAACTGGTTTGGGGTGATTAGAGTGTTTGTGGAGTAGGAAGGTGGGGAGATGATCACTTAGATCATCTGGGAGACAACCTACTGTATAGTTTTGCTTGGGATAGTTGGTTAGTGTCCAGTCTAGTATGGATTCTTTTTTTTGTCTATTCTAGTTGGCTCTTCAATTAGTTGAGAGAACCCATATAGATTGATATGTGTAGAGGGGTTGCTGGAGTTACAGGCTGCCCAGTCAGTGTTAAGGTCTCCTAGTAGGATTGGTTCCAGAGGTAGGTTGTCCTTTGTCCAGTGTAGGATGTCTTCTATTATGAGTGAGTTATTGCTTGGAGGTATGTAGCATATCATATTGAACTTCTTGGTGTTTCTTACAGAGAGGACAGAAAACAGGACTTCAGCATTTTGAAAAGTGGGTGGCGTGGTGTGCAGGAGCTGGAGGTTAAGGGAGTTTTTAAAGAGAATGGCTACTCCTCCTCCTTTCCTGTTTGTTCTATCAGATCTAAGTGTTTTATAACCTGGGGGGAGAAAGTCTTCATCTTGGATACTGGGCTTTAGCCAGGTCTCCATGATGGTGAGTATATCAGGGATGTAGTGGGCTATGAATGCATGCAGGTCTGTTATTTTGTTGGTGATGCTTCTTATGTTGAGATTTAGAATCAGCAGGTCAGATGTCTGTTTGGCTGTGAGAGGACCTGGATTTGGGGTATGTCACCACAGGTTAGTAGCTTTTGTAGGAATGTCAGTATGTGTTTTTAATATTATTTGTTTGTGAGCTTGGTCTATGTGTGTTTTTCCTACTGTAATGTGTTGGTGTTCTGATCTTATGTGAGTAATGTGTAGTTGTGAGATTTATAAGTGTAGGGCAGATGTAGAAGTCTGTGTGAGTTTGAGAGGGTGGGCTAAAGTGGGTAATGTGATAAGTATAATTGTGTAGTGGTTGGTCTGTTTGTATAGAAGTGAGGAAAGTTAGTGATATGAGTGCTAGTGACAGGGATGTAGGTGTGGGTAACATGACAGTATTTAGAGTGAATACTACAATTAGGATCCCTGATTGGTTGAGTGAAAGGGTGGAGGTGTGTTGGTTTGGTATGAGTTGCCTGGAGTGGGATTAGTGTAGGAAATGAAATAGACTGCAGGGTTGGAGGGAGTTGGGAGAGTGGATTGGCTAAGTGATCAGGTGATTAGGGTTTAGTGAGGCGAACAGAGCAGGGCCAACTAGACCATGAGGTTTTGAAAAAAAAACAATAATTCAGACTTCCGTTTCTATATGGAAAGCAGTAAGTAACATAATAAAGACTCCTCACTTTATTAAATAGCTCAGTTCTTTACAGCAGAATACCTGGCTTCATTTAGGGAGGGATCTACTATAAACCATTTATGCCGCAGAAACCCTGAGTGGCTAAGAATACTTATACAGCTAGTATGCTTTTATTGCAGGTTTAGGTAAAAAGATATACACCTTGCTTATTTAGCTGTGAGGCAAGAGAAAACAATCTCCTGCACTTTAAAAATCCCTCAATGTATGGCAGCAGCCGCGTTGGTTTGAATATTAACTCTGGAGCTGGCGTGGGTTAGACTGGTGATTTAGTAGTGGAATACCTGCATGATGAAAGAGATAGGGTACTGAATTAGGACATATGAGAGGATAAGGCTTACAGAGATGCCTGCACAACAACATTTTCTTAGCATAAAGATCAGCTTGTCATCTTATTAGACATTGTAGTGATACCTGAAACATTTAACACTTTCATGCACTTTCTCTCTTCTAGCAACTTAAGTCACTAAGTCACAGTATGTACTGTAGATTAATTGCACAGCTCAGTAAATAATCCAACTATGTTAAGCCATCAGGTGGTGATGCTGTAGAGTGCTTATAACAGTCTGTTTAGAAACAAGCAGTATCTTTGTAAGTGTTCATTTAGGGCAATCTTCCTATCAAAACACAGTAAATGGCTTTCCTAGAACCTGATATAGCTACAACACTGTAAATTTCCTTCACAGGATACACGTTGCTAAGCTAGGTTATAATGGCATGCTATTAGTTCAGGGAATGTATTATTTAGGCAGTTAAGTGCCGTAATGACGCCTGTCCAGGACAGCAAATGCAGAGTGCTGCTGCTGACCGATAAACGTCTAACACACATAGGAAACCAGGTAATGTATCTATGTATGCAATTCCATCTACATGCAGGCATTTATGCGACTTTGCCTAAATGCATCTATTAAGAGAGCCCTACAGCAATGTGTAATCTATAGCCTGCCCTCACAGGTCAGGAACAACATGCAGTTATGCTTTTATGCCCAGATAGGTGGGTAACTGCAATATCAATCCAGGCTACTCATTATATTATGATAAGTAATTGTACCACTTAGCAGCATTCACCCTAATATTACACTACTGCTACACAAATAGAAGTCTACACATTCTCATAGGCTCTTGGAAGTACATACATTAAGCAGTTGCAAGTTTTAAACATATTACACCTTAATGCATTGCATAGCTTATTTTGACACACTAGCAGATTAAACAGATTTTAAACACAGTAGACCTTAACAGTGCATAGCTTATTCCACACAATAGCATATTTAACAGGTAATACAGTTTTTACAGGTAGGGGTAGTTTGCTTACCTCAGGCAGGGGGATCCACGGGAACTTACGGTTTGAAAAAGATGGCGCCAGCCAGGTATGATATAATACCTCGCTTTCGTGCCTCCTTTGCTATTAGCAACTGGTGGCTGACAGGGGGGGAGGGGTGATAGTGATGTGTCTGCTAGCTAGACCATGAAGTTTTGAAAAAAAAAAAACAATCATTCAAACCTCTGTTTCTATAGGCGAAAGCAGTAAGTAAAATAATAATGACTCCCCACTTTATTAAATAGCTCAGTTCTTTACAGCAGAATACCTGGCTTCTTTTAGTGAGGGATTTACTATAAACTGTTTATGCCGCAGGAACCCCGAGTGTCTAAAAACACTCATACAGCTAGTATGCTTTTATTGCAGATTTAGGTAAAAAGATCTACACCTTGCTTATTTAGCTGTGATGCAAGAGAAAACAATCTCCTGTACTTTAAAAATCCCGCAATGTATGGTAGCAGCCACGTTGGTTTGAATATTAACTCTGGGGCTGGCGTGGGTTAGGCTGGTGATTTAGTAGTGGAATACCTTGCTTATTTAGCTGTGAGGCAAGAGAAAACTTTCACACATACCGCCTTGTTCATCTTTTTGCCTGTGCATCACGATCTCCATTCAGAACCTACAGCTCATGTCTGACATGCACAAGCGCTTTTCACTGTTTCTAGTTTCGCCAATGTAAACATTCACTGTTTCCCACATTTCACTCTTATCATCTTGCTGATGTAGATTTTGATTATGTGTTAATGTGATCCAGAAAAATAATGCAGCATGATCCAGAAACAGTATCAAACCTTCTAATATTTTAGTAAAATAATTCCAAAATATCAAGTCTTACAATGTGAAAACTCTGGCACATGCTGAGTCCGTATATGTAGTACAATCCTTTAAACAAAGACGTGCAGCAACAGATAACTACAACACAAGTTCCTGCTTCTGTTTTAAGCAGATCAGAAGGCAGGGTGTATTTCCATTTGTAGTTCTTGTAAAGTATATCATTCTTTTGAAAGGTATATCAATGTTTTGAAATGTTTCATAAACTGTAGTTGCTTGTATTGTAAGTTAGACCTTTTCTCCTCGGGTCTCCACTGAAAATGGGCCACTGGCTCAGTTGGACTACCCCAGTTAACAAATGATAAATAAATAAATAAATTATATATATAGTTGCTTATATAGTTAAAAATAACTAGATTTCATGTCTGCTAGCCCTAATACACCAACCTGCTTGGCATGTCCTGAGACATGTGGAAAAGCACCAATTACTAAACAAGACAAGGGTGTATTTTGGTCAGCTGTGGTTTCTCTGTTAAGTTGGACCTTAGATTTTTTTTTCCAATGTAGGTTTATTTAATGTATTTTCAGAGTGCAGTAAAATCAAACCATTACATGTACTATTAGTTTTAAATCTCTGTAGAAAAACATAAATGTTCTGAAACATTCCATCCTTTACATATGATTATATTTATTTATTAAATAAAACAGATAAGAACTTTCATGCAAATACATCATCAGATCTAACAAGTTTAAAAGTTCTTACATTTATACTGTTTTGGCAAGCCATGGATTTTGGGGAGGGGTCACAGTAGTCATTCAGAGGGAACCTAAACCATATCAGATCCAGCAGCTCTAGGATCCACATCATCCAATGAATTAAAGGACTAAAGCAATTCAGAGCAGGAAGAATGTTAAATCCTAATTAGAATACTCACAAGGATTGGACACGTTCTTCTCTGACCTTTTTGTTGTTGCCTGGAGATGCCAGAGATCAGAAAAGGCTACTGTAAATCCTCCCTCAGTACAACCGCTGTTGGGATTAAAATAAATAAATAAATCTTAGTACACAATAGTTGAAGATAAACCTAGAAATATATGAATCATAACATTTCTCTGAGGGATGGCCTGTGATAGGTTTGAATTTAGACATGTTCAAGACATTCATCACTCTTTCCCACTCACTTGTTACGACTAGACTCACTGACAGACATTTTGACTTCTGAAGCCACTAACTCTGAAGTTATTTAACAAACAAAAAGCTACACATTCAGAGGAACTTTTTGTCTTCTCCAACTTCTGCCACTTTTGCCATGCCCAAGCCTCACTCAAAGGGTAAGGACAGCCAGAAATGAGGATGCAAGTCCAATTTTTAGCCAAGGAAAACAGGCAGTAGAAAGAGTTTTAGAAAATAATAAGTTTAGATACGTTACTACATATAACTTAAGAATGAAAGAACTACAGAAAATAATAGAAAAAATGGGTAATTATCTTAGCTTTGTCTGAATTACATAATATAATAGATTCTAAACCATTTTTTTCATATAAAAATCTAAAAAACGTTTGAAAAGAAAACTCTGTTATAAGGATTTTAAAAATTTAGCTAAAAATAAAACAGGGCAGAAATATGGGACTTATACCTGTATGGCATGTAGTTGTTGTGCAGATATAGAAAAACTGAATAGTGAAGAACTTATACATCCCACTTCTGGTCGGAGGTTTAATTTTTTCTGTGTAGCAACTTGCAATAGTGTTAATGTGGTGTATTTGGCCACCTGTAAAAAGTGTAGATCATTTTATGTAGGGAAAACGACAAGGAGGTTAAAAGACCACGTAATAGAACACAAATCCGACATTAGAAGGAAAAATGATAAGAATGCATTGTGTAAGCACATCTTAGATAAAGGAATAGACCACACCTTTACCTTTAGAGTAATAGAGAATGTATACAAATATGTGAGGGGTGGGGACTTAAACAGTTGTTTAGAAAATAAAGAATATGAGTGGATACTAAGGCTCTGTGCAGATAGTGAACCAGGTATAAACAACACAATTAGTATTAAGCCTGTCCTTGTTAGAATGCAACAGTATAATTTATAATATTTTACAAGATTTTGAAGTGTATTTATATAATTTATGTGTTTATAAGTACTTAATTAAGGGCACTTTGTGATTGGATGGCTGTGGTCACATTGTATCTGCTTTGCTCCTTTTAAATGAATGAGAAAATGTAGTATGATGTTTAGCATTGAAGAAAGTTGTTTGACCGAAAGCTCTGCTTGTTGTAATAAAAGCTACTTGTTTTTTTCTGATGGTGATTTGTTTTACATCTTTTTTGAGTAATATCCACTGCCTGCATATCATATTCCTAATATATGAAAATACCCCACTACATTTCTGAATTCTACATACTGGAATTGTCACATTTTTTCATATTTTTTTTTAAGAAATGCTCATTAATAACTCAAATCTTACATACCTCCCATTTCATGCCGACCAAATCGTATCAGTTTGTAGATATTAGCTTGCCCCTGATGCATGAACATTAAAATACTGTTAACATTTCTGGTATACATCAAACAAATAATTTTATCTGTGGCTTTTTTCCTCTTACCTAAGTGGATTGTGTGCATTTCCTTCTACCGCCTACTACTTTCATTGTTCACTGTTACAGCAGTATTACACTTCATTTTGCTTCATTAGTGTAACTATGTAAAGTATTTCACATGTTTCAAGTTTGTAGAAACTCATTAATTCAAGTCCTCTAAATTCTACAGTGATATTTTCAGTGTAGATACCCACCATATCCTCATACCTGTCAGTTGCTACCTTGTTTTCAAACGCATCAGCCTCTTTTCATGAAGATTTTGTATGAATATTAAAATTGTTGTAATATTAATACAGTGTACCTTAAATAAATAGATATATGTCTTTTTTTTGCTTTTACAAACATGTTTGTGTCTCACAGCTGATCACCAATGAACCCTGGTGCCTTTCTTTGATTGCTGAGTCTACCTACCCCTCCAAGCTTCAGCTAGATTATCTCTGCATGACTTACAGTATTTTATTGCATGACTAACAGAGTAAATTAATAAACAAATCCTTTATTCAGTCAAGACTGCCTTCAGCCTTTTTTCTTTCAGATGAGTGCTAACAGGTACAGTCATTGCTTCCTTCCCAATGTATGATGATGAACTACCATGCCACCAACATCCACCATGATGACTGCCAAGAACCTGCTAATCATCTACTGAATCATTCTAGCATCTTATTATCCATTTTGTCATTTTTGAATGACATTAGAAAAGACCAACTGAATTTTTAGCCATGGTCTGAATATGCTAAATACAATATCTTTTATTTTAAAACTGAAGTCCTGCAGTGTCAGTATCACCATATCATTGCCATTAACAAGGAGAATCGATATTACAGGGCATGGTCCACATACAGCTTCCCTCTTCAACATTAGAACAACTCTGTCTGACTGCATACCTCTATAATGAAGCCATCTGACATCTACAATAGCTCTTTTAACCACAGTTTCCCCTCCTAATTGGTGATGATCCATCTCTGTAATCCAGTAGATTTATGAGTAGCTGCATACATCTGCACCATCCGGCTGCAATCCTGACACACAACACACAGCTATTACACATTTTGAACATTGCAACCCTTCAATATCTATCTGTCTCACTGCAGAAACAAAGCAATTAAATAAACAGCTTACCATGCACCATCAACATGCTGTGCTGATCATCTCATGTGCACACATAGTATGAGAAATACAAATGTGTTACATTGTCTTGGGCTGGAATACAACTGTGTTGCATTATTATGGATGGAATCCAAATAACTTCTGCAAGCCTTTGTCTTGGTAATGGTTGTGGAAATACACAATATGCATGTGCACCAATTTCCCCTCTAGGTATCCCTGAAAACATATCAGTGAACCTACCTGTATGTGAGTGGTATATGCATCATTGAGTCAGATGTGTTAGCCTGCTCTGGAATCCAACTTGCTGGACTGCAGAGCCACAGTCTGACTTTTTACATATTTAGCAATTCACTGCACATTTATATTTTTGCCAAAATGCATGACTATAACCAAGTACACACACACACACACACACACACACACACACACACACACACACACACACACACACACACACACACACACACACACACACACACACACACACGCACACACGCACACGCGCACACACACACACACACACACACATGCACACACATGCACACACACACGCACACACACACACACACACACACGCACACACACGTCTAACACACACGCATGCATATGCACACGCACACACACGCACACACACACACACACACACACACACACACACGCACACACACACACACACACACACACACACACACACACACACACACACACACACACACACACACACACACACACACACACACACACACACACACACACACACACACACACACACACACACACACATACACACACACACACACACACACACACACACACACACACACACACACACACACACACACACACAGCTTCAATGTATACTAACTAAAGTTGTTCATCACATTCAATGGAAATGCACCTTGGTGAATAACTCCAAAGAACAAAGTTCCTTAGCACTGTTTTATGCCATAGCCGCTACTACTACCACTCACCACTTGTGAGTTGTCAACCATTATGTGACACACAGTTGATGATTAAACTTGCTGCAGGAGCTATTTCGTACCCCATATCCATTCTCATAAATTAATCCATTAATGAGCAATATGTCCCATCTATTTGGAAAGCACATTATCCATCTTCATAAAGGTGATCCCTCCCTAAACCTAGCCAACACTAGGCCCATTGCCATCCTCTCCCTTCTAGCCAAGATCCTAGAAAAATATATACATTCTCAACTGCTTAACCATCTCATGAAAAACAACCTCATAGCCTCCACCCAGCATGGCTTCCATCCAAAGCAAAACACTACAACTTCCCTCATTAGCTTCATAAACACTATGAACCAGCATAGGAACAATGGTCTACTTACGTCCACCATGTTTCTGGACCTATCTAAGGCCTTTGATATGGTCTGTCATAATAAACTTATTTTGAGCTAGCCTCCCTCAACCTCTCTAACTCAACCCTTTCATGGTTTATCAGCTACCTGTCTAACCGCCAACAAGCCTTGATGGCAAAATTAACTTTCTTCCTTCCTTCCCATCTTGGTTGGAGTAGCTCAGGACTCTATTCATGGTCCCCTTCTATTCACCATATTTACTAATAAACTAAACAGTTCCATACATCATGCTACCTTAGTCCAGTATTCAGAGGACTCCTCCTTCATCTGCTCTGCCCAGTCCCTATCAATAATTATCACCAAAACCCAACAATCCTTCCTTGACATTGAAAAATATCTCAGCAATTTACAACTCATCTTTAACCATTCTAACAGTAAACTAATGCTTTTCTCCAATTTTAAAGCATCCTTAAACCCAACATCCTTTACTATTTTTTCTTCAAATAACACCCGCATTGAGCCTGTTGAATTTCCAAAGCTTTTAGGAGTCACCACTGACAAAGACCTCAAATTTGACAAACATTTAACCCTTGTCATCAAGAAAGCACGTATCAAACTAAGCTCATTGTATAGAATTAAGCCACACCTTACCAACCATACTAGGCTTGCCATAAGTAGGACTCATCTGCTCTCCACCCTTCTTTATGCATCA
Source organism: Protopterus annectens (assembly GCF_019279795.1). Lineage (NCBI taxonomy): Eukaryota > Metazoa > Chordata > Ceratodontiformes > Protopteridae > Protopterus > Protopterus annectens. The sequence continues at coordinate 916,821,344 of NC_056728.1, forward strand.
CCCACTTTTACAAACTTATAAAAATGTGACATAACCAAACTAGAATCCTGTTACCATAAATGGGCCAAATTTACCAGCAACCAGCCAACAAAAAACAATCATTGCACCATACTTCACCAAGTCAATTAGTTGAAACTGCCAAACTTACTAAACTACAATCAATTAGTACAAATTCACTCAACCATATTCCACCCAGAGGACTGTCCATCTATCAGCAATCTAGTTCAACCTTATTCTAGCAGTAGAACTTCAAGATCTTCCACCAAATTACTTCTGAAGGTCAGCAAGTCTAACAACAGTTATGATGATTCCCTTTACTCACACATAGTTGCCAAAATCTGGAATAGTATACCTCAACACATTCTCAACACCAATAGTACCGCTAAATTCAAATGACTACTTAGAGTACACCTAGCTAACAAATGACTCTGTTCCTTCTCAAAACCTGAATAAATTGCCACAGTCTCCCACCTCCCATTGCATTTTCTTTTCCTGCTCTCCCTCTTCCTACTTCACACATTCACTTGTGTATTTTTGCCCATCTTTCTTCTTCCCTAGCTTCCCTACCTTTTTATTTCAGCAAATTCTAAAGTTTACCAAAGTGAACTACACCAAATTTGTACCTACCTCACTTCTTTCTTGCTAATTAACTTATGTACTGTATGAATCTTTGAGACAGAAATGTATGTAATGCAAATTCTGACACATTTTTATAATTTGTATTATATTTGTGTTCATTTGTAGGATTGTAATGTGTTGTGCTTATGGAATATTTCTCCCCGGGCCTCTGCTGAAAACGGAAACGGGCCAAACTTGGTTCAGTCGGACACTCCCGGTAAACAAATGTAAATAAATAATACATAAATAAATAAATGATTGTCATAGCCCTTTCTCTCTCAAAAATATGTCAGAGCAACATACTAGTTTGTGGACATTGCTCCAGCATACAGCATACATGTTTTAGGCTTTGTGTTACTAATTCCAAGGTAACCATGCTGGTCTAACACGTTTATGAGCATGTGACATCAATTTTCAAGAGGACTAATTGGTTGTTTTATCTGTTTTGTTTAGTGTTTAGAATAACCTTACCTATCCATAGACTACATTTATATAATCTCTAGTGATAATAACTAGGATTGGATGCATTTTACATGATCAACTTTTTAAAAAAGTTGAATTTCACATGATTGAATTCATGTGATTGACTGTTTAAAAAGTCAAACATGCACAAAATAGCAGAAGCAGCATTTTTTTGTGGAGGGAATTAGTCCCCCTCTGTACCCCCCCCCCACACCCCCTGCTAAATATATTTACCAACTCTGAGATTGCTCTATAATGTGGAAACTGGCAGATTCACTGATCCCCACTATACCCCAATCTCTTTATAATTCATTCAACTTTTTAAAAAGTCAATCATATATGATAAGTCCCCTAGGATCATATTACAGATATTTAGAAAGTGCCCAGTTGTGGGTTAAATAATTTAGGAAGTTTCTCTTTCCATTAGTAGTACAAGAGGAGCTCAGGAGTAAATTTCTTATTGACTATTACATGCTGAAAGGTAGCGAGTGAAAAATCATACTCTGAGTTGGAGTCACTGTCCTACTCATCATAGATTGGGACATCTCTATCTGAACCAGTGTATGTAACTCATCGTCATGGCTACTCTCCAAAAGTATGGCATTTTTTTCATTTTTTGACATCCATATAACTGAACTTCAAAGCTTGAAGATTGTGCTGCCTTAAATTCCACCACAGGATCTTGCATGGGTGTTGATAATTGGCTCATTGACAGTACCTGTCTGTCTAATGGTGCAATAGAAGGTTAAAGTACAGCTTATTTAGGTACTTACCATAAATCTAGATGTTCCAGTAAACTCTATGTTGCAGTCCTCACTTTTAGGATATCCTGCATGGAGGTAGCCAGACTTGTTGGCCCAACTTTAAAGTTCACCTAGCAGAGGTAATAGCCACTACAAGAAGATGGTTCAAAATCCAATGATGAAACAATATCCTTTCTTGATGGACCTTAGTAAAGGAGTCTTTTCAGAAACACCTTAGCAGATGGGTTGCAGTACAAGGAGAGATTCATGGAAAAAAGGCTGAAATGACAGAAGCATACACTTTTATAGATTTATGTAGGCCAAATTTGTAAAGGTCTTTCAGATATTCCAAGACCATAGCCACTTTTTCCTTGTCTGAATCAAGCTTCCTGGACTGGACCCTGCTCTGTGACTTATAACAATAAAGCCCTGACTGCACCCCTGAGAAGAAGTATTTCATTAACAGTGCAAGTGTTGGAGGTCCCTGCTAGGAGAGAATGTCAAGAAGCAGCCATTGTTTGTTCACTGACTCTGGGGTAAGGAAGGCAGCTTGGCTCACTGCATTGACAGTTGCTGCTAAATGAAGAGTCTAGCAAGCCTGCCACTGCAGATGGTGTGATGCTTGGTCAGCTTGCAGGCTGTAGAGGGGGATGGTGATAAGACAGTACCAGACTTTCACCTCCACTGGGGATTGAAAGGACAAGAGGGTTCTCACCTCAGTGGAGAAATAAATGGGTCAACTGAGTGTATGAAGGGAAGCCACTGATCTAATCCTGTGGGCATTATAAAAGTTATTCTGGACTGCATTATAAAACATTTCCTGGATTGACAGCAGAGGAAGATTATTTTCATTTACCAAGGTAAGATTTTCTTATGTGTAGCTTCCTAGTCTACATTATAATTTGAAGTATTTTATACATGTGCCTACCTAGAATCAATGTGAAATTATCCATGCTGTTAGCCCTAGAAGGACTGTTTTTAAGCATTTCCTCTGGCTAGTCTACTCCTCAGAGAAAAAACAGTGTTGTCTTGACCAAAAATGTGCTATTAGAATCATTTTTGCCTTTTCCTTCTGTATTTTTAGTAGTACCTTATGGATCAAGGTTATCTGGAGGTGCTGTCCTGCAGTACTGTCTCAGAGAGGCAAACATGTCTATCTCTCATAAACCACTTATCCTGATCAGATACAGAAAAGCACTCCTGCTTGGCATCCATTCATGGGGGTCTGCTACATATCGGCTTAGCCTATCTACTAGAATGTTTTAGTGTGAATGAATAAATAATTCAGTTAGTTTCATGCCGCTCTGTTCAGCTATATTCCAGGCCTGCATGGCCTATCTGTACAGCAGGTATGAATGGGTTCCTTCTTGCTTGTTTATGTATCATATGACAGTGATGTCATCTGCCTTTGCTGCATGATCCCTTCTGTAAGCTGGAAGTGAAAGGGCACATGGGCAGGATGACTGCCATAATTTATGTTATTTGATTTTTTTTCTAATTCTACCTTCCTATGTTCCATATTCTTTATGATTTCCTACATGGTAATGGTTATTTTGGGCTGGGGTGCTTTGAAGGGTACCCCCAGGCTCAAATTACATAGCTGAATGTTGTCCTCTTCTGTTTTTCAAATATCACTGAAGCTTGCTCATGTGCAAGTTAGCCAATGGCACCATTAAGATACAAGATGCTTTGAACACTCCAGTATTAGTAACTGCTTGGCTAAGATTTCCTTTTCCTTTACCTGCAAAATATTTTGTAAGAATAATGTTATATGAGCCACTTTGGCCTCTGGGAGAAAAGCTGTGCTGAAGGTGGTGTCCGAGTAGGCGCAAAGAAGACCAGGCTCTTTGACAGTGTCTTGTTTGATTGTGCTCTGTTGTTTGTGTGACCCAGATTCTTGAAGCAATGCAAGGTGGACTCCAAAGCTTTTAAAATCCCCTGTTGAGGTTCTTTGGCCTACAATAGGCAATTACTAGGCCCAAACATTTTGTAAAGAATCTAGAGACAATCAACAGGTCAAAGCACAAGGATACAAAGTGGGAATTAAATTGTCTGGCTGCAGGGTCTGTGACATCTGGCAATTGATGATCTGAATGTAGTTATTATTTTGTTCCAGAGTAACCGTGAGGAACCAAGGTGACAGGAATGACAGACATTGCAGGCTTAGCATTTTGCATGTTAGCACTTTGAGAAACTTGATTAACTAACAGAGGTCTAGGATGGGTCTCTGTTGTCCTTCTTTCCTTCTTTCCTTGGAAATAGGAAGAGCATGGAATACAGCCCTCTTCATCCTCTCCATCTGTGACCCTTTGTATATCCCCCAGACTGCAATATATATTTTAGGACTGCTAGGATGAGACCCACCTAATTTCTGGTGAGTGCCACTGCATTTTGTGATCTTTTTGAACTGTAATTTTTAGCCGTCTCTCAATAGTTTTAGTGCTTCCTGGTCTTCACTGATGCTTCCCCATTTTCTTTTACAAAGATGACTAAGTGGTTGGGGTAGATCTGAGGGATGGGATGAGGGGGCAGTCTAGCTGAGACAAAGCTAATCCATGTAGGGGTCTCAACCTTGAGGGCCCCATGAATATCTTTAGATCTTGCTTTCTAATCTCTTTTGTATTTGCCCTCTTCCCTTTGCCAGACTAGACAGAGTCCTTTTTCGGATGTAAGGATAATGTTTTGTCTAGGTAATTTCTGCTTAACTGTGCCCTGCTATGGCCTACACACCATACATGGTACAGTACTTACACATGTGCCCTACTATGCCCTGTACACAATACATGGTACAGTACTTAAGTATGTGCCCTGCTATGCCTTGTGCACCATACATGATACAGTACTTACATATGTGCCCTGCTATGCCCTGTACACCATATATGGTACAGTACTTAAATGTGTGCCCTGCTATGCTCTTTGCACCATACATGGTACAGTACGTAAACATGTGCCCTGCTATGCCCTGTGCACCATACATGGTACAGTACTTACACGTGCCCTGCTATGCCCTGTACACCATATATGGTGCAGTACTTAAATATGTGCCCTGCTATGCTCTTTGCACCATACATGGTACAGTACATAAACATGTGCCCTGCTATGCCCTGTGCACCATACATGGTACAGTACTTACACATGTGCCCTACTATGCCTTGTACACCATATATGGTACAGTACTTAAATATGTGCCCTACTGTGCTCTGTGCACCATGCATGGTGCAGTACTTAAACATGTGCCCTGCTATGCCCTGTGCACCATACATAGTACAGTTACTACACATGTGCCCTGCTATGCCCTGACACCATTCATTGTATAGTACTTAAGTATGTGCCCTGCTATGCCCTGTGCACCATACATGGTACAGTACTTACACATGTGCCCTGCTACGCCCTGTATACCATACATAGTACAGAACTTAAATATATGTCCTGCTATGTGCTGTACACCATACATCATACAGTACTTACACATGTGCCCTGCTATGCTCTGTACACCATACATGGTACAGTACTTACACATGTGCTCTGCTATGCCCTGTATACCATACATGGTACAGTACTTACACATGTGCCCTGCTATGCAACTGTCTATAAGTACAAGCAGTTCAATATTTCATATATGTGCATGCTACTAGAACCAGCTGGAACAAAAACACACAGACTCAGCCACCAGTACTAGCAGTGGACAGTACCAGACTTGACTGACCACCTATGACTCTCTGATGTTGGCCATCAATCATGACCAATATCCACATATATGACAGCAACCCTCAAATATAACATCTACTACCACATACTCTATCGTGCAAATCTCATGTGACTCAGGGCTTTCAAAAGTGCAACCACCTTAAATATAAGCAGGAAAATAATTCATACATATGTATCCTACAAAAAAACAACAACAGTAAAAACACAACTTGCATTCATTTACCACAGTCACAATAATGAGTAGTTAAAGACTTTTTTTGAAAAAAACATGATTACAACCACCTGGGCCCACTCTGCTAGGAAATTACCACAACCAGTATCCATGGACATGACAGTAATACTAAATGTAATGCATACATGTCATTTCCTTGAATACACAAAACATTGATCCACCAATGAACTCACTAAAAACAGTGAATCATATCACTGAAATAAACAACCCCCCCATGCCAACGGATAATTATATATACTAGTTCAAGATTATGCTGCACTGAGGAAAGGGCAAAATCTCACTCACTACAGTCTAACGTCTAGCTTCCAACATTTTTCAAAAATCTTACACTGTGTTTAATAATGCTAAAAGCAAACAAATGTAGTCATTTTCAAAGTTGATAAAATGTCTGTATCCTGAGTATAACACTCCAACACTTACTCCATAATATACACCTTGAACTGGCATCAGCATATCATGATTGTGTTGCAGTTATTCAGACAGCATTGTGAGTGGTTGCACCATTACAGCATTTGATCTCTACCAATGGAAAAAGGCAGAGACCACATATGAGTGCCACATGTTACTACTATCTGTTCAGTTACCCATGTCAGCACATCACTGTGAAATTCTAGGTTTATAAACATCTCCTGACAAATCTGTGGATGAAGATGATCTGAAAGTCAGAGAGAGCCAGTACTGCTGATAATAAGGACAAGAGTCCAGAGCCATAATGAGAGTTGCAAAGGCGTTGTGCATAGTGATGAAAGCCATGCTTCCCAGGATATGTCTGTCACTGAATGCTCCACAGCTGTCAGTACCTAAGTGAGCAGACTGTTCATCCACCATGGTGCACCAGCCAGTAGGCTAGCAAGATCAATAAAATGGAGGACAATTGAATTATCTGTGCAATGCTGGTTCCAGGACTGCTGTCCAAGTCTGCATCCTCCCAGTGGGGGGAAGGTATGACAAGACATATAGTAAAAAATAAAAATAAAGAAACAAAATTACTTTTGGTGATTTTAATATGTTATATTTGAGGGCTACTGCCATATATGTGGACATTAGCCATGATTGCTGACCAACATCAGAGAGTCACAGGTGGTCAGACATGTCCAGTACCATTCAATAAATAGGGGCACCTATATCTCCAAAGTAGGATATGCCCAAACATTTCTAGACTTAATAAATAAAAATTCTCTTGAGAAACTGGTAAAAAAAATGATCCAAAGGACACATCATTCCTGAACTGATTCTTACAAATATGTCTTCCTCCTGCACCACTCCTCAGGTTTTTCCTTCCCCATTGAAGTCTGACTATAATCTAGGGACATCCACCTTTAAACTATTTAAAGCTCCTAATGCAAACCCTACTAAATTCATGGACTGCATCCTGTCTATTATCTCTCCCACAAGCTCTATCAGTTCCTTACAGGTGAGAAACATGTCCCTTCCACTTGCACTGCTAGTAGCAAGTACCACTGTATCACCCTCTGGTGCAGGCTACCTGATGCAGGAGTGTAGATAGAGCAGGAGGTCTGGAGGCAAATCTAGTAGATGTGCCTTTGGTGGTGGTGGGGAGCATTATTGCTGCCACATGTTCGGGATGTCAGGCCATGCCTGGGTGGTTGGTGCAGGCTGCTGTGTTGCTGTATATAATAGCAACAGAAATAAAGAGAAAAAAAAATAAATGTATGAAAGAGAAAGGATAGCAAAAGAGGGTGAGGGAAGAGACATAAATAATGAAACTGCATCCTTAACTATGATGATACTCATACAGTGAAGAAAAATAACTGTTTTAGTGTAGGACCTACACAGTTAGGTGTTAAAATGTTTGTCTGTGTATTGTATTTGGGGTGGTGGAGGGGCGAAACCAAAACCCATCTCATACAGTCTGACATAAGAGTATAATAAATGGAAAAGCTGTTTTTCAAGTCAGCATATCTTTGTTTGTGGCCAGAAATACTATTTAAGTTTTGACAGTAATACATATACATGAGAAAGATGCCAATCACACAATAAAAATGCCAAGCACAAGTGGCAGACAAGGAATAGATATGCATGTTTTATATTGTGACGTCCCCAGCAAAGTAATAATGATTGGCATGGCTTATGTATGTTAACAGCATACATTTTTTGGGAAGTAGAAATTTAACCCACAGCTGCCCTAACAATCTTAGTGCACATCGATTTAGCATGATGTGACACTTTACTTGTACAGGGGTTGACATGCAGAAGCTTAACTGTAAAATCACAAAGTTATACTAATTCCAGTATGCTAGCACTGAAAGATGTGGCACTGAAGTTATGCACTATTATTTGGAATGGCTACAACGGTTACTTCTTCAGTGGTCTCTAAGGTGCACCAATCTGCTGCTAAGCATCTGTCCATTCATTTCAATGTTTGCAGGGCATAATGTGATATTGGATGTTGGCATGCCTTAGCAGGATATTTGTTTATCTAAAAGATGGTATACTTGTATCACTGAAGAGGTGACTTCCTCCAGACTTCTGCCTCTCTTCATCCAAGGAGGTCAGGCTTTGTGCCAGCAGAAGTGACTGTAGTGGTGATGGCACTGCTCCCTCATATGTGGAATGCCAGTGTCATGAGTGACAGCCTTAGCCAAGCCATTCCAAGCATCAGCCTTATACTGTGACCCAAAATAGCCCTCCTGCAGGAGCCTCTGCTGACTGAAAATTCTTGGACTTCTCACACCACTTCATTGTTCTAAATGGGACACTACCTTCACATTCTCCAGCCATATCTGCCTCACATTCAAATGTCACAGAAAAAATTGTGCTGAAAACATTTCTTGCATTCCCCATCCTTCATGCAATAAACAGGCACCAAAGGGAATCTCCCTTGCACAGTGGATGGCAAAGTGATAAATTGTAAGTACTGTATTATTTTGTCATGTCATACTTTATGACTTGAAACATGTCAGTCCTCCATCTCTCTTCTTGCTGCTGAGAATATAGGCTCAGCAGGGACTCAATCTTCAGATAGTTAAAGATAGAATGACCATTAGCATGTGTGTTTGCTGTGATTCCAAGGCACTTGTGGAGCTTTACTGCATAGCATCCCCATTAACCTCCTGTCTATCAACTGTGGAATACTAGCACTTATAATGTTGAACAATTGGGCAACATTTGGATCACATACTAAGAGCTTGCCAACAGATTGTTCTAGGAAGCTCGCAGTATGGCTAACATGTTATTTTATACTTATGAAATGTTGTTTTAAATTACTTCACCTTATTCACTGTTGTTAACTATGGATATCAGTTAAGCAAATTTCTAACACTTGAATTTGAGACAGACCTTTTCAGTGTGGAACTGAAATAAAACATGGCTCTTTAAAATGGAAATTCAGGAACACTCCTCATAATGAGCTACACTTGTGAGGCAACAGCATGACAGTTTTGCTACCCTGATAATTTGGGATGTGTGCATGACATCGTGTTGACATCAACATAGGGCCGGATTCATGAAGGCTTGCACGGAGTCTTAGAGTAGAGTAAGACTCCATGCAGCCAACATGTCCACCGAGCGATCCAGGAACAGCTGGTAGGGGCATGCAACTGAGATCTCTAAACTAGTCCTACATGGACATGGCTAGGATGTGCAAATTACCTCAATTGCAGGCAAAAGCTATGCGAATGAGGTAAATTTGCGATCCAGGAAACCCGAACCTGGCCGAGTAGGAGTATTGTTACTTGCTGAAACGTACTCAGTTGATAACTGAGTACGGTTCTGCAAATAGCAAAATGGAGCCGTGTCAGCTGGAAATAAAGCATGAATGTACAGGAGGAAGCATGCCAATGGCCAAAAATATGACCATTGGCAATGGGAAAAGATGCAAATTAAAAATAAAATAACTTTCTTTTTATCCTGATCTCTGGGTTTTAACCGTAGCGCAGCGCTGCGCAAACACGCTGCACCCTAAAAAGCAGAAAATTAATAATTAAGATCCACAAATGTGGATTTTATAGCTAAAAAGAATTTACAATGCAAGGGAATGGTAGGCTGAAGACAACATGGCCACCAAGTAGAGGTTGCTAAGGGGGGAAGCTCAGTCTAAGAGATGTAACTAAGCATTAGTAGGCAATCTTATGGAAATGAGAGTTAGGATAGGGAACCGCAAGTTTACATAGCAAATGAGCACAGTCAGTGGAGTGTAGGAGTAGGATAAGGGGAGTAACAGAGTAGAAGATAGGTGACATCACGAGGGGGATATGTATGAAAGGAGTGAAGCTCATTGGAGCAGAGTGTCATGTGTCATCTTACATTCACATAATAGTGAAAGAGATGTGTCAACAGGTAACCCAGGTAAAGTCAAGAAATCAAAGGTGTATGCCGTGGATAACACCAAAGTTTCTTGCTGGGCATGCATGCGTGCGTATGCGCACCAGTAAACCCAAGTAAGACAGTGTGCGCGCATGTAACCGTGTGTGCGCATGTAGGAGTGAGTTAGCATATGTAAGGCTGTGTAAACAGTTGTTAGCATGTTTGCGCTGGTGTGCGCATGTTTGAACAAGAATAAGCAAGCTTTAGTCCATGTAAGCATGTGTGCGTGCGTGTTAGCTGCTGTGTGCGTGTTTGTGCTTGTGTGCATGGCGCCCCCCCGAGGAAACAGAAAGGAAAAAGGAAGCACACCAAATAGTGGGAAGTTACCAGGGAGTACTAGCAGAGCTAGCAGGTGAAAACAATCAGAACAGGCAATTACCCAGGCAGAACACAAGCCCAACCCAGTCCAGCACTTAAAACTCTACAAACAACAGTCCATTATGTTTCTCTTAAGAGACACTGCAACAGTGCAGTAAGCTAATAGAAGTGAAAACTGAAAAAGCTTCACTGAGACAAAAATGTTAGGGGCTGCCATTGCTGTTATAAGGCAACATATGCAACATGGTGAGGGTGGTGATAATGTAAATGCTGCTGGACAACCCACAGTGAGGAGACGGAGAAGAGTGTACAGGCCCAGGGTTACCTACCAGGGGCTACATGAGCTGGAGATAGTGGAGCTCTATAGAGTGGACAGAGACCTCTTGCAGCAAATTGTTGAGCTGTGCAGGCCACGCCTCACACACAGAACAAACAGAGGGGAACCCATCCCAGTGGAAACTAAGGTATGTGTTGGTCTAAGAATATTAGCAACAGGTACCTTCCAGAGACCAACTGGTGATATGATGGGGATATCACAGCCAGGAACATACTGAAAGGTCACACTGGGCATGCTCACACACTTGAATACATGAGACAAATGTCAGGCAACAGAACACTGACAGTCTGAACTGGGCATGCTCACACACTTTAGGCCATGTTGGAGTACAGCATTGGGCCACACATAGCAGGCAGTTGCATGTGTTAACCCAGGAACCTCTCACTACCCAGAAATCTGCCCTGTGGACACACTGATATGACAACAGACACAGCCTTTTAACCCTACTGCTTGCCCTGCATTATCCAATAGCTTGACCTTATATACTCCTCCAAGGCCCCTAAGATCTAGCCACCAAAATCTCATATCTGTGTACAGACCCAAGCGACCCCCTGGCCAACTCCTACTTTCTTACACTACAGCAAAAAAATGGAACTCACTTCCTTCCCTCCTAAGAGTTACTACAAGCTATGAACAGTTCAAATCCCTTCTCCATTCCCACCTTTCCCAAAATTGGAAATGTAATTGTATACTCCCTACCTAGATCTTATTTCATCCTATTTCCTTTCTGCCATACCCTGGTTCCCCTTCTTCAGACTCATTCCTTAGCTCCCCTCCCTCTTCCTCTTATCTCCTCCCCCCTCCCTGACCAAACCCTTTAATTCCATTAGGTGCTCTTCCCTCTGCCCACCTGTATGCTTAGTCTCACTTTTGAATCTTTTTGCCTTTTTCTTAAGGTGTTCTTCTGGTCTCTGTCATAAAAGGATCACTACTCTATCTGTTTTTCTGCCATCTTCCTCCTGACCTCTCTTCTCCTTTTAACTTTTTGCCTCTCCTTCACTTCTCCTATGCATTCCTGCTCTTGCATTCAAACTCATTCTATATTTTCCTTCTTCTTTACTTCTCCACTTAACATTATAGTTGCATAAAAACAAGATTTTCTTATGTATACTGCCTAATGTACCTCATCTTTGAAGAATTGTTAAAATATTGTGCTATTAGAACTCAGAGTGTTTTTGTGAATAATGTATTAGTTTACTCTCCTTCTGCTGTGTTTTTGTGTTCAATGTATTATCATCAATGTATGCTTGTATTTTTGTGTGCAATGTATTACTTCATTGTATTATCATGGAGCTTTTCTCCCCAGGCCTCCACTGAAAATGGGCTTTCGAGCCCAGTGGACTTCCCCGGTTATCAAACTGGAAATAAATAAATAAATAAATAAATAATATAGTGGAACCCTGCCATAAGCAAATATGTTCTGCAGATACCTAAGGGGTTCATAGAAAGTCTGAAAGCAAAGATGATAAAAACCTGCAAACAGTATCAGCAATAAACATTGTGCATCATGAAAATGATCATAGGTTCAGAGGTTGATACTAGGCTATCTGCCCTAGGGCATGTACAAGCATAGCCAGAGTGTGTTTGGCTTCTGCATCCCAGTCTAATCAGAACACTGTGCCTCTGAATAGTAGGTCACACAAGATAGCCCATTCATGTTGAGTGTATTGTGCCTCTGTCTAGCAGGGAGCCAGAAGATATCCCATGGGTAAACATGTGATCACCCATCCACATGTCAAAATGTCACCTGTAGGTGGTCAGTGGGTGGCTCTGCCTATGCAAAACTGGGACTACACTCCGGAGTGAGTGGAGGCTTTCTGATAATAATCTGTCCCCCCAGCATGTCCTTTTAACATCAGTGCTGAGGTATATGTCCCTGGAGTGTGTAGCTCCAAGGGAGTCAGATATCCTGAGGTGGAACATGTCCAGTAAGTCTGGGTCAGATATTGCCTGCAACTACAGACACACAATACATCCGTGTAGGTAGTAAGTGACTGAGTATAGCTGGAGTTACTGTATCAGAACTGTGCAGGGCATCTTTGTGAGTCCCTACATCTGCTCGATGAGTAACATTTGTGGCCATTACAGTTGCTGCAGGTGTCAGGTAAGGTACATCCCAAATGTGGCATAGTAATCAAGCATGGTCGTGAAGAGTATAGGGGCACAATGACCACACATGATCAACACATGAAACCATGTGGGATATGGTGGGCTATGTAGATGTACTGTCTATCCACTATGGCAATAGGATTGTCAAAGGCGAGAGTACGAACAGGTTGTGTCCTCAAAACAGTAACAACCACTACTGTATGTAATGGATTACAACCTATGTGGTAATGTGTGGGCATTTTGTCATCCTCAAAGGGGATGACTATGCAACTAATGGCATGTAGCCGTGGGCCATGGCTCAGACACCATTCAACCTATCTCTGTGAGACCCTGTATGAGTATGCATGTGCCAGCAGGAGAGCTGATTATGGCACCTAGTTTGCAGTCATCTGCGAACATGGGTAGCCATAACCTTCCTGTGATAGCCTGTACATCACACAAATATATACTGAACAAGAGAGGTCTCAGGACTGAGCCTTGTGGGATGCCATGTGTAATTGGTGTATAGTCAGACATGGCACCTGCAACAGTGAGCATGTGGGTGCTATCCCTGATCCAGGTAGCAATCCATCATGTCAGATATGTGTCAGTATTGATGCTGGGGAGCCTATGCATAATGGTCGAGGGGGGTATTGTATTGAAGGGTTGTGCAAGGTCCAGGCAGGCTGTGTGGACAACCGTCTCAACACTGATGGACCTGGTAACTGTTGAAAAAATATGAACAGGTCCAACAGGCAAGATCTGCCCACAACAATGCTGTAATGTGTAGGACCCAGTGTCTGTAGGTTTCCCATGTCTATGTGCATGAGTCCCATTACAATACACCCCATAGCTTTGCAGAACAGGCTAATTAGCCTTTTAGGCCGATATTGCCTGTGGTCTGTTGTGGCAGTATTCAGTGGAACGGGACCACTATAGCTGTACGCCATTCCGTGTGTACATATGCTGTAGTAACTCTTATGTCAAACAGTGACATAATGTGAGTGTTATGTCTGTCATGAAGGCTGTGTACAACACAGGCTGGGACACTTTCTGGTCCCATTGATGCTGTGTTGTCTGCTGTGGGGAGGGCAGCATTCACCTGTTTACTCTTGGTGTCTGGGAGGTTACACTCTGTTGGTATGGACAGTACCACCTTAGGGGGGATGTGGGGGACACATCTGCACTGAACCAGTTTGCCAGGATGATGGCAATGTCAATGGGTTCAGGGTATGTTTAGTCAGTATGCAGTAACACACAGCATATCAGTCAGTGTCCAGCCAGGTACCTGAATCGACTAAAGAAGGCCTTGTGAGTATCCGACGTGTCTGGTGCAATTGTCCGTTAGAAGCGTGCCTGACATAATTACCCAAGTGATTGTAGCTGTCTGCTAGTACAGATCACAGATGCCTTCCCTGATAAGGATTGTGCTCTATCATGCAGTAGCTTCTTCCATTTGTTGTAAAGCATATGAATGGTTGGGGTCTACCACACAGGTCCACTGCCATTGCAGGAATGAGTTCAGTTGTTATTTTTGATGTAACAATCCATGTGGTCCACTATGTGTCCAAAGAATGTGTATGTAAAGGATACAGCAGTCTGAGCCATACTTACCACTGACCCAGGGTCTCTGAAGGATACCACCATGGTTTGGAGGAGTGTGACATTTTCCTATGGGAAGTTCACCAACATTACCCAGGAAGGGAGTGGGGATGGGATATGGATGTCCAGTGAGATAAAGTATGTTCTGCCCTTAGCAATGAGGGGTATATCGCAGGTGTGGAACATAGACTCCCCATGTCGGTGATGATCATGTCCAATATGTTGTCTCCTCGTGTGGGTGTGGTGACCAGTTGTGCCATAGCATATGAGTGTAGAAATAGTAGCAACTGTTGGTCGAGGGTGTTGTGGCCTGAGTACTATCCACAGTCAATGTGTGGGTATTTGACGTCACCCAGTATAATGGTGCTTGGGGAGACCTTCATAATGTCCAATGTTCCCAGGAAAGCTGAGTGGGGTTGCTGAGTTGGGGAGTGTGGTCTGTAGCAGACAACAAACCAAACAGCCGATTTGCACAATGTTAGGTGCATATGTATGGTCTGTGATGCTTTGTGCAGTGCTACCAACCCGGAGGTATGTGTATCTGTGATGTATATGGATACACCCCCTATTTGTGTTGTCCATTCCGAGTTATGTGGTCTGAAAGCATGGTACGAAATACAACCTGGTAGTGCTGGTGTGCATGTGGGAGCCTGAACCATGTGTCTGTTAGTGCACAAATATTGCTAAACTCCATACTGAGGAGATTCCTGAGTTGGCGCAATTTGAGGGTAATACATCTGGTGTTGAGCAGCATTACCCTCAGTGTTGTGTACTCTGTAATGTCTATGGAGGTGGTTCTGTCCTTTGAGCCCCGCTTAAATAAGGCACTATGGTGGCAGCAAGTGCCCTAGCCAGTATGCAAAGGTCCAAGGGTGACAGGTGCAAGCCATCCATAGGGAAGCTACGTGGCATGTCGAGCATGTCACCCCAGGGTGACAGACACTGTATCCCCTTTGAATAACACCAATATGTTAGCCAACTGTTAAACGTGATCAGTGTGTTGGTATACTGTGACATCATACTTGGTGAGTGTAAGATGCTAGACAAGGTCAGGGTAATACTGGGCTGGGCTACATGATCACAGAGTTCCTCTGTGTTTCATGTCATGTGATCCAGGGAGGAACATCTGAGGTTGTACGCACCAGCTTGGACAATGATGGAGCCAGACCTGGCCTTGCTTTGGAGTGACCTGAGTGCATGTGTTATGTGGCGGATCCTGGCACCTGAGAGACAGCTCAAAGTGACTATTCCCTTGTTTGGCCTGGTGAGTGGGACGACAGTGTGTTTGACAGTAAATGTCACCTATAACAAGTGTATCAGGTGTGTTGTTTAGCCCAAAGGGCAGTGACTGTATGGCACACTGACATTGTGAACTGTGTGACATGTGGGCATTGTAGTGGGGTAGCAGTTGTATGTGTGTCTGCTGTGGAGGTCTCTGCTGCTTAGGCAGAGTGTATGTAGAGCCTCCAAATATGTGTATGTGTGATAATGTGGTTTGTGTGCTGTCACTATCGGTGTATGTGAGACTGATATGTGGTGTATGTGGTCACCCTCAGCACCTGATAAACTATGCCAGTCATGGTTCAAGAGAGCTCAGCGTCCTGTATGTCAATATTGTTACATCTCCCACATATATGTGAATGTGATGTGAGGAGGAGAGGGTTGTCTGTGTACATGAGGCAGATGTGACATTGCGTCATAACCACAATATTCACTAACTGGACTGGAGAGTACACATTAAACCAACCCCTGGACATGCCAGTGTATTATGATGACATACTCTGTAGCCTGAGCACAAAGGATCAGTAGGGTGCTAAGTGTGTAAAAGAGTATAACCGGGATTAGTGCTCAGGTTTGTTGGTGTTTTGTAAAGAGTAGCTGAGAAGGAGTCCAGACTGAGAATCATGACATGTCCTTCAGCTATGTAATAAATAGTAATGTACATGCATATATGTGCTGAGTCAGGGACAACTGTACCTTACTGACATTGTCAACATCCTATCAGACAGGCCCATGTATACATACCCACCTCCCACAGACGATAGTCCCTGACATCATACCAGGAGATATCACGTGTAGAATGGCTGAACAGCTCCCCCCAAAGCCAAAAGCATGGCAGCACTTGGATTACATTGTTTCCCAATATGTGTCATGCATGCACTACAGAACAAACAGACCCTGCACCTGAACAGTCTATTGAGCCTCACCCACTCCACAGGACCTGGAACCAATGAATGTGTTACAGCAACATAAGGCACTCCCCATATGTGTGGGTGCACAACACACCATGGGAAGAATAGTGCAGTAAGCCTATAAAGTCTGATCTGCAAGGCCATGGAGTGCATCATGGCAGACGTCCTAAACAGAGCTATTTGGAAACTGACAAACACACAACCCTACCAACTGTGGTATGTTCATCTGCAGATCATGGTTACTAAGCATGCTACAACATCTGCAAGGCAGCCACCCAGGACATACATCATGGAACAGAGCTACACATGTCCCACATAGACTTTGAACAGCTCTTCATCAACATCACAGACACATGTCATATACACAAAATCAACAATCTGTGCATAGATATGTGTTGACATATAAAGGGATGTCAATGTGTCCACAGATAGATCACACAAGGTGAGACTCATGGGGTCCTGTACAAGCTGTTGATACCTGCCAGCCTACATGGATCTTTCCTGGGATTGCAAAACAATGTGTACACACATTACCATGTCCAGTCTGATGATGTCATCATCCTACAAATATACCAGGAGAACAAAAATCACCCAGTATAGCATATAGTGCCCCGTGTTAATGCATATCTCTCCAGTATCATAACATAGTTAGGTAGGGGTTTAAGTCTTGAAAACACCAAGTGTGTGTGTGTGTGGGGGGGGGGGGTATATGTGTGTGGTTTCCTTTGAGAGGAGTAGGCTTTTTGGAAACTGGGAAAACACATTAAAAAAGGTACATCACTCTTTGGAAAGTCTGATAATGTCAGCATCCTACAAATATTCAAGGAGAACAGAAACCACCCAGTAAAGCATATAGCGCCCCATGTTAATGCATATTTTTCCAGTATCATAACACAGTTAGGAAGGGGTTTGAGTCCTGCAAACGCCAAGTGTGTGGTTTCCTTGGAGAGGAGTAGCCTTTTTGGAGACTGGGAAAACAAATTAAAAGAGGTACATCCCTCTTTGGAAAGTCTGATAATGTCAGCATCCTACAAATATTCAAGGAGAACATAAACCACCCAGTAATGCATATAGCGCACCATGTTAATGCGTATTTCTCTAGTATCATAACATAGTTAGGGGAGGGGTTTAAGTTCTGCAAACGCCAAGTGTATGTGTGTGCCACAGGTGGTCAATGCAGTGTGGGTTTTGCTTTTAGTACGGTATGACAAATGTTTCACACAGTATGTGCATTGCACACATCGGGTATCTGCGTGTCAAATAAATATGTGTACATGTGACCTCAATCAGTACATAGGTGTGAAGCCTGCATACAACATGAATACATTTGTAACCTTCGACAGATTGTGCCGCTGCTTCACAAATCATAGGTCACATATGTATGTCTGTGTCAAGCCTGGCCATTGTAGTGATCTGTGGCCAAGGACATCTCTGCCACACACACCCATGACACATACTATAGAGCACTGTGAGTGAGGGTCATTGCCGGGGTATATGTCAGACATGTTCATACACAACAACGACTTGCAATAACGTACAGTCATTATAGGTGTACACCAGCCCTGTGGATATGCATGCAGGCCCCTAATGTGTTATGTGAAACACCGAGGGACCCCACAATACCTATGGATATGTGGATACCAAGGGACAGATGACATAACACGTGTCTGTCTGTACACATTGGTACCCAACATACATGTTGAGGGCTACCACCTATTTGGTACTGTCGGGATAGTATGTATAGTAAATGTGGATGAATATGCCATAGATGGCTTACTGCTATACAGCATGTATTGCACAACAGGTATCTATCTGTATGATACCCTTGTGTAGGATATGCGTCCCATCCAGGGAATGCAGTGTAGGCCAATGCATGCATTTCCAGATGTTGATGGACATATCCCTAGTGTATTTGCATGTACCTAAGAGGGCTATATGCCACACAGGTGTGGTCCCAGGAACGTGTGGTGGTCAATACCACTGGTTACTGTGACTGAGTTCCCTACAACTGTGAGTCATTTGTCAGGACATCATCTAATGATTGGTTATAGTCATGTTGTTCAGATGGTGTATACTACCAGACTGCAGATCATTGACAGATATTAACAGTATCACCCACAGCATAGTGCCAACCCATGTCATACACACATGTGTACCCATGTTAGTACATATCTGTAGTAGAAAGCATATTGGCCATCGGAAGATACCATGAGATGTTAACAATGTGTAGAACAGGATATGTCGCACATCCCATGTGTCCACTATGTATGTACATGCAGACAGCATGCACACACCATGTTCACAGATGTACACCCACTAATTTATAATGCACACATCACACACATACTGTCCACTCACTAACACATGCTGGCAACACTGTACACTTCAGCCAAGTGGCACATGGGTGGCCATTACATACTCAGGACTAACACTGGTGTAAACAATGCTACAATGACTATCACAGCTGTGATGCATAATGCCTGCTCAGGTATACCTACAAGGATATCATTACACTTTCCTGTTGTCAACTTGCTACTATTGCTACACTGCTATAATGTCACCCTGTGCATCAGAACCATGTTAGCCTGTTCCTGCATCAATGTTACAGATGACAGGAGGTGGCACAGGTGTCATCACACTAAGCTATCACACCTTTACAGACCTTGCACACATTCAGCATTACACTTATGCAACCTCACATAGCAGCTATTGCATTAAGTACATGTGTGAGTGCATAGTGTCATAGGTAGGTAATATGCTATTGGCCCTAGGGCCTACAGCAGCCTGGCCATATGCTACCCTGGCCTTTGACACACATGTACTTTGATTTTACTTGCCCCTGCCAACCTGAACCACAGAGATGTTTCCTGGGGTGTATTACCAATCTCCCACACAATCATCAAGGGTATTTATAACAACTGCAAAGGAGGAGCCTTGCTTGCTATTGCTATGTGGTCTATTCCAGTGTATGGCATATCTCTGAGATGGGAACCTATCTCTCCAGCATGTGCCGTTTAGTGAGCTGACAAGGTTTAGGGCCCTAGAGCGTGTATCCCGGAGGGATTGTGATATGTTGCCATGGTGGTTGTCACCCAGCTATGAGTGTGACATACCTCTGTATGTCCGGCAGAGGTCACCTCTGTGTGGCCAGTATGCAATAAAGTGTAGTTGTGGTTTTGTGAGTCAGTCTGCATAGGCCATCTGTTTGCAGCCAGTATTACCCTCTGGGGGGGGTCTGTCTGTGGCCTGTTCACCTGGTGTAGTTGTCATGTGAAGTACATACCACACAGGGCATTGTGATGAGTAGAGGTGAACTCTACCCTATACTTCCATAGCTGACACACCTGTTGTCATGACACATACCACACAGACAGATTACAGGTGTAGTTTGGCACTGTCTTCGTCAAAGCGGAGGCTACTGTCCACCTGTGTCCCATGTTCACTTATCACACCTTCACTGTTAGGTAGATCTCTATCTATGTGGTAGTTAATGGGTACACTGTTTTGGGAAGGTGGAATGGCACTGCAGTATCAATACTTGTCTACAGTCCATGCCTTGGTCACCACACACCTGCTGTGGTACATATGAGCCCGTGTCTCTCTGTCTCTCTCTTTCACTCTATATGTATATATATATATATATATATATATATATATATATATGTGTGTATATATATATATATATATATATATATATATATATATATATATATATATATATATATATATAGCTAGATAGATATATATCGATATATGTATATATATATATATATATATATATATATATATATATATATATATATGATATACATGTATATCTCTACACATACATGTACACATCCATTGCTGTACACATGGATGTACATATAAGCACATGTACAGTCCACCTTTCATGGTGGGGATATCACTTATGCGACAGTTGTGGGATGTACAGGTATGTGATTAAATTGCATGGTGTTGTGCAGAATGCATGTGGGTGTCCACAGCCCTTGTAGCATTGGCAGGCCTCACTGGCTGTAACACAGCAGATCTGACAAATCTGTCCCACAGCATTTAACCACCACATGACATATATCAACACTACCATAGCTGGTCTTAGGCATAGACCAACTGGGCGGCTGCCTAGGGTGCCACTCTAGCATGGGTGCTTTTCCACTATTTATGTGGTGTAGTAAGACAAAGATGGGGGCACCAGGAAGTGTGGTAGGGGGCACCGTGGAGCCCTTTTGCCTAGGGCACCGGTTGACCTACAGCCGCTCCTGCACACTGCATGCTGTTTTCTAAGCCACATACTACGACCTACATGGACATATGCACATATCGACCTTCACTGACAGATATCTGTCCACCCTTCACTAACAGTTGCAGTATGTCCCTTGCCCTATGCACATGTGCAGATACAGATAGATACATACTGCTGCCACACATGGATGATTTGCAGTGTGTAGAGTACTCTTCAGGAACATCTACAACATGCCAAAACATACATGTGAGTTACATACCTTACCTTAGTATTTCTCTGCTCTGTGTGTTATGGTTTTGTAGGTTTTTTTTTTATTTGTGTTTTATTTTGGTTTTTGCCCTCTATTCAATGTTCTGTCTCTGTTTCTCACTCTGTTCTGTTCTGTCTCTGTCTCTGTCTCAGTCAGTGTCTGCGTCTGTGTCTGTGCCCCTGTCTCTCTCTCTCTCTCTTTCTCACTCTCTATCTCACAGCACCTGCAATGATATAATTGCATGTTTGGACTGCAGGTACAGCCTGCTTTTCTAGGTATCTGCATTTGTGCATGTGACAGCCTCTGCACCAATTGCTGCCCACCATTCAGTAATTGCATGCAGCCTGCTGCTTGGTGATTGCATTACTCACTTTGATTGCAGCTGACTGCTATAAAATGCTAGGTTAGGTAGGCGTAGTCCTTTCAAATTTTCAAGGTGGGGCCCATGCTTGTTTGCTCTGGACACAGTTGTGTCAGTCTGAAGGTTGGTATATGTCTCTTATGTGATGCTAGGGTTGTAGCCAGTTATATGCATGTTGTACTGAAACCTGAATGTTGCTGCTTCCAGTACACACATCTCAGTGTAGACATATACACACCCCTCCAAATGCTAACACAGGATACATGGGAGTATATACTTTTTTCTCACTTACACAACTGCCACACAAATGTGGTTATTGCACTGTATTCCTGTGGCCAGTATTAATCCTGGTCTGATACTGTGTGGTGTTTGTAAGGTGCTACCGTAACATTATTCCCTGCTAGGATGGCTGGTTCTCCTTTCACAGTCATATCATGCAATTCCACAACCACTGCTGGTAAAGACTCACAGAAAAGGATTTGTGTTATACCATTCCTAATTTCCATTTACATCCCCTCATTGTAATTCATGATATATTTATTTCAGAACCAAGTTATTTGTATATCTGCTGTGCCTTAGTGGTAATTCATGCAGTCTATTGTGTCAAGGGTCTGGGGTTCAAGACTGGCAGAGGTTTTTTTCTATTGTTGCTCAGCAGAACAAGGGCCCTGCCATAGAGTGACTAAGGCACTTTTAAGCAGTTGTAAGTGGGTTTGCATGGGTTTGCGTGACGCTTAGCTAAGCACACACATGCACACACTCACTTACTCTCACTTACTACTGCTTAAAAGTGCTTACTCCCGCTAACCCCCGCGCTAATTTCTTTTAAAGAAATGAAAATGGGGGAGATAGGAAAGTGGTGAAAAAGGGGGCACAAAGAGGGACACACAGTTGGTAAACAAGCTTGGGATGTGCAGGACGGGTGTAGGGAAGGTCCATAGCTGCCCATTTCTTTACAGCAACAGCTGCGCATGTGCAATGAATTTGGAGTGAAATTTAAAACCTTCCACCCCTGGGAGAGGGGTGAGGACAACAAAGTATGTTGTACTGCCAATTCTAATTATCAGCTTACATGTTTGTCCGATGGACATGTGTGCGAAATGGGCAGCTATGTATGGGGTGTAATTTTTTTGTGGGTACAGATTGCCCTTTTTTTTTTTTTTCAGGTGAGAGTGGGAAGTGAGGTAAAGGAAGAAGGTATGTCCAGAGGTAGGTTGGGAAGGTACGCAGACAAGACAGACAAGACGCATACAGGGGCGGTGTATGACACATGGGGTGGGTGAACACAATTGATGGGGTCGGATGTTTGGAAATCGCAAGCCCATGAGCCCACAAATGGTAACAGTGGAACTGAGATCCCCACCCATGAGCAGTCACCACTGAACCTTCACTGCCCCAAGGGTGGCTGTGCTGGGGGCTGCGTAGGACAGGCAGGCTCACCCATGAGACATGCCACTCTCGTCTCAAGCTGGCGTAGGGGATCAGCGATTGAACGTTGGATCTCCCTACGCACCACAGCCCGGACCCTTCGAAGGGTGACAGGTGGCCCTTCTCTGCCCACGCTTGCACCGGGGAATGAGCCCAATCCCCTGCAGCGCTTCCACCCGAAGGTGGCACAGGACCAACGGAGGCGGGGAGCCCGGGCTGGTCACCGGGACCTGCTGGTGCCAGGTGCACTCGCCAGCTGACGAGGGACAGGTGGGTCTGCTGGGACCGGCCTTCCCATACGTTCTGTGATTAGATGTGTTTAATTACAACATAAGCGAAACAGCATTCCAGATTAGTTATAACAGCATGCAATAATATTCCCATTAACCCAACACACCAAGGGTACAACAGTTGAACAGCAAGCATAACACATGCATATATTGAACCACAGTGTTTATTCCAACAGCACAGGGCACATGCATCACCGTGAATGCAAATATTTATAGAACAATAGGACATATGTCCCAACAAATATTTAAGATTACACATACCCATTGAGGTGTGGAATTGCATGGTTTATGCACATACAGTAGGGTGTAGAAAAAACCTCGGTTAACATCTTATAATGACCTTTTAGTCTACACTACATTCCTAGTGACTGCAAGTGTATATCCCCTACCTTTATTATTACACTTGCTACCATACATTTAGGTTGTGTAATGGGTTTGGCTAGTTCAATATATGCCTGACCTATATCTGACATACTAACTGCCCAGGATGCAGATGTTACCGCTACATATTTCTTGATTGCATTTATATTTCTTTATCTACATATCTGGGATGTTTTCACATGACATTTTCACTTCGATTTGTACAGAACCCTGCATTTCTTGACACACACTCACATTTCTGGGGAAAAATTACATGCTACACGTGTGCCAGGTTTACTTATTCATGCCAGCCAGTAACTGACTATTGTGGACTGTATATATGTTTCACAACTACTAGCACTTTGATCACCCACTTTATATGGGACTGCACAACTCTGAGTTGCCAGCACCTTTTCAGACAGTACTGTTTGTATAATACAAGGGTACAACAACATTTCAGACTCTGTGACACAGACACACTCTGGGTTTTAGACCTTTATTAATGACATTACATACTTTTCCACAGGCTCACTCCTTTATTTGTTTTAATGGTGTATATGGCAGACATGTTCAAGACATATTATACCTTTATTAATAGGTTAGAAAATCTTTTTTCAGGCTCACTCACTTATGTTATATGACAGTGCCTGCAGAGATATTATTTCAGACATATGTTACCTTTCTTAATGGGTTACTACACTCTTTTTCTGCCTCTCTGACATTTTTATCTGACAGTACATGCAGAGGACTTATTCAGGCAATTTTATGGCTGTATTATTGGACTACAACACTTTCTTTCATGCTCTCTCCCATATTTTATATAACAATACATGCAGAATAATCACTAACCTGCCTGGTGGCGCAGCCTTAGCAGCCTATCAGCATAGGCTTGCTGATTCGTAGCACGGTCACCTGCAGCTGTAAAGTAAATGAAGGGATACTGAGACATACCTATCCGTTATACATACTCCATTATCAATTCTTACATACTGCATTCCATGGCTACATACTCAGTTGTGGGGCATCCCGCATCCCACGGGCCTCCTGTATCCATTGTTTCAGGCGGTCCTGCTTTCGTCTCTTCAGGTCTGCATGGTGGTGATGGACCTGCTCACCAGTCTGAGGAACACCTGTGGCACTGGTGAGGTGATGAGCTAACTGGTTCCAAGCCTCTGCCTTGTACTCCGTCCCTTAGAACTGGCCCTGCATTAGTCTTGACTTGTGACGGTGGACAAGGAGCCAAACCATGTATTTGGACTCCTTGATGCCGCAACGTTGCGCTCGGAAGCATGTTCCCTCTCTGACACCAGACATTCTAACTGCATATGTGAGCTACAATCAGTTATGGCATGTATTCCCGCCTGTGAGGCTTAAATATGCCGCATTTCCCGCACTTTTTTGTGATTGGACATTTTGTAAAATTCTTGGCTGACTACAGACCTGCTTAGTAATGGTTAAACTACCATTTGTAAGTATATGAATGTTAATAGTGGCTGCTTATCCTATGTTGTCATGGCTTAGTGGTTCTGTACTTTGCTTCTGATGCACAGAGTCCTGGGTTCGAACCTTGTCATATATTCTATTTTCATACTATCCAGACAGGCTAGGGGGTGTGGCTGCATTTAAGCAACTTTGCTTTATGTTGCTCTTCGGTGCCCTACGGTGCCCTGGTTTGCGCGGCGTGCGCATCCATGCAAACACATTGTGCTGGGTAAAGCACTATTCAACTATGGGCAACTCTATTGTGCTGGGTGAAGCGCTATTAAACTATGGGCAACTCTATTGCACTGGGTGAAGCACTGCTTAACTGCAGGCAATTTTATATCAGGATCATTTAAAATATTTATTTTGTTCACTGATACATTGGCCATTTCACTGCTTTTCAGTAATGTTTAAACATATTTGTCAAATATTATTTCATATACTGATTTAGAAAATAAATACGAAGGGGAGTGGTGGGATAAAAAAATAAATACGAAGGGGAGTGGTGGGACTCGAACTGCAAATGCCTCTTCTTTGCGTGAACGCTCTACCATTACACTATTGCTATTTGGTGTGATTTGCATAAACATTCTTTCTTATGCTCTTCCATGTCAGAATTGCTAACTCTAGCTAAGCAATGGGCACACCCGCGCACACACACGCAAATACGGGCAGGTATTTTGGGAATTTAAAAAAAAATTAATGTTATGTGTTTCAGAACTGTGATGGGGGTTTACAATATCAGACAGTGAGGTGTTGGGTGCAGGGACATTTGAGCAGAGTTGCTTTTGTTTATTTGCTTTTATTTTCAACACTTGCAGGGGCGTGGACATTTAGACTGCTCGGCAGTCGGACACGCCCCCTGCTTTCTTACACGGTCCGTGTAAGACTTACGGTTGAGTCAGCATGCCCTCATGCATATTCATGGCACGCTGACATCATACCGTTCAACTGCAGCCTCCGAGTAAGACTTATTAAGTCTTACACAGAGGACTCGTGAATCCAGGGGATAATGTTTATCAGGTTTTCTGATTGTGCAAAATAGCCATCCTGCCATTTTACAAATGAGTACACACTCTACAGGCCATTTGATATCCTTCCTCCCCATTCAAAATTCTTAGAAACATGCATTTGCAGTCAGCTGCTGTAGTATCCTACAGATAACTGTATCATTTCTCTCCTTTGAAGCATGGATATAGACCAAATCACAACACAATAACTGCCCTCTTGGACTTTGCCACTACCATTAACCTTCAAAGAGACAATGGCAAAATGCTTTCCTCACTTTTCTTGGATCTGACAAAAGGCTTTTGAAACTATCTGACCTGACAAACTGCTCCACAAATTACACTGTATTGGTCTCTCACACTCCAACCTCCAATGATAAAACCAAAAGATATCAAGATGTAAAGTGGGAAGCAGCTCCATCTTCCTTTCTTATAACCACTGTTGAGATACCTAAAGGATTAGTATTTGAACATCTATTATTTATTATCTTCAAAAATGACCTCAACAAAGCCTCCATGCATGCATCCCTTGTCAATACACAGATGACTCAAACCTGACAATATGTCAAAGTTCCAGTTACACAAGAGTCCTTCTCTTCCACTGAAGTTTGGCTAGACAGCTTCCAACTTCTGATAAATCCTACAAAAATGCTTCTCTATACACCTACATTTCATTCAGACACTGAACTGGACTTCAAAATCAACTCCTTAGACAGCACAGAGATTCATAAGGTTACACATACTGATCTCAGTTTCAGTAGCTCATTATGAGGCACTTTGTCCTTTTTTGCAGAAGGCTGTGGGTTCTATTCCCAAGCCAGGTAATGTGATTGCTGTAATATTGACACCGCAGTGCCACATAAGGAAGGTGCTGCTCTCCCTGGTATGCTGTCCTTTAGATGAGGTGTTAAACTGAGGGCCTCTCTGCTTGAGTTGGAGGTAGATCAGATGGATATAAAAGATGTCATGGCACTAATACAAAAGTAAAAGAAACATTCCCTGGCATCCTGGCCAAATTTCCCTTCATATGAATACCACATTGGGTCTCCACTAAAAAGAGGCCTTTGGCCTAGTGGGAGTAACCTGCTCATCAAAAAGTATGTAAGCATGTAAGCTGCTATGTGTTAGTACAGGCAGAAGGCTAGAATCTGGTCTGCATATACATGATGTAATTAAAAAGACACATCAAAACCTTAGAAAATTATACCAAATAAAACAGCACCTCACTGAACCTAGTAGAAAAAACTTACATGTGCTACCAGCTTTACTTTATGCCTCCTCTTTTATTTGTAAATCTCCGTTGCCAGCCAAATCTCCAAGCTATAGCAATGCTACAACACAATTGTTAGGTGTGTATGTAACCCCCCTTATAGGGCTAATCACTGCACTGCCCTTAAAAAACTTACCTGGCTATAACTACCTCATCACTTCAGCTGCACACACCTAGTTGCTGCCCACAATCTTGTTTATAAAGTTAGCAGGTGTTCCTGCCTTAAAAACATCTTCCAAACCTACATACTCTTAACAAAAAAGGCCTTACTATCCACTCACAAAGCTAATAACACCACACAGCAGGGAAAGCCTTTTATTCCATTCACATAACTGAACAATGGCATTTACTATGTCTACCACATAGACTAAATAACAACCTGTCCACTTTTAATTCTCATTTACAAGGCCATCTCAAGGACTCCTGGCTATGCTCTTGGTCCTCACCAGGCTAACTCTAACACAAGGAACACCCTTACTACCACTTTTTTGCATCTGTCTCTGCCCCCCCCCCAAAAAAAAAATATCTGAGTCTTAATAATGAACATTAAAGAGTTAATTATAAATACAATATATATAGTCTACATCTCTTGTAACTACTGCTATACTCTATTCACGTACACTAACACTTCTTAACAGTAATATTCACAACTGATATTGGTATGCCTTTTACTGCTTACTACTCTATCTCTTAAAGGATACATTACTCTAATGCAAACCGGATATTGTGTCTAACTCCCATTTTAATACAGGTATCTTTATGTTTACTCATACTTCCCATTTTACAGCTGTTCCACTGCAAATGCCTGTGTATTATATATTTCATTTTAATATGATATTGTGATTGTACCACTTTTAATGTATTATACCAGAGTGATTGTACCACTGTAAATGCATTAATTTATTCCATATCCTTTTATGTAAGGTGAACCAGTTCAATATGCTACTGTTTATAATTTTCTAATGCCACACTGTCAAATATGACACTAATGTTTAGTTTATCTGTGTTAATTTCTATTGTATCCTGTATTACATTGTACTAATGTAAGTTTTCTCCCTGGGTCTCCACTGAAAAGGGGTTCTACTCCCAGTCAGACTTCCCCAGTCAACAAATGAAAACAAAATAATGAATTAAATAATCACCCTATTCCTTTGGAAATGTATAATGAATAATGTCTGACCATGGCATTGAAGACTTCGGAACTACTGGATCTGTATATAAAAGGCAGTTAGTTCTTATAAGGCATTTAAAAAAAAAGACATGAATGCAAAACCCCTTTAGCAATGTGATTCTGTCCTTAAACACATTGCATTCAAATATGATTAGTAAAGCAGCATAGACTGTGCATAGAACAGCCAGAGTGTATTTCACTCTGTTGCTGTCAAACAATAAACCTATCCCTATGCTAAGAAATTATTATTTGTCCTTTGGAAGACAATCTTTGGGTGAAATCAAATAAATATTTACTTTAGCAGTCACCAGTGATATGTTACTGCCGCAAGCAGTCACCAATGATGTATGAAGGCCATGAGCAAATAAACAATTTCAGCAAGTAAATTATGCATTTAATGAAATATATAAAATGATGGCAAATATCTGTTTTTGGAGAACACAGTATGATTTGCAGTTATGTAATAAGAATGCAATCATGATGTGAATAAGATGCAGAGAGTTTGTCATTCAGAAAAAAAATGCAAATTGTACGGATATCTTGTGAAGTGTATGACAAGAAACAGCATAGACTAATGGGTATATACGACTACTGCTGGGACCATATCTCTGTACCATACAAATATTACAGAAAAATTCACAGAATAATATGAAAAGTCCTTGCTAGGAAATTAATTTACCTGATGATGCTGATATAAATAAACATGCCCAATGTTATATTTACGTGAAAGAACTTTGATACTAATGAGTCACTAGAGGAGAGGAAATAATTCTATTTCCAACAAATATCTATATTGCTGGGGAAAATGTATATGGAGCCATTACTAAAGCCTGCATATAAAGCAGAATTTCAACATAGCACCGCCAAAGGAAACCATGAATAATGCATAATGAAAGACTGTTGTCAGTGAATACATCTCAACAAATGGGTTGGCATATAGCAGGACATATCCCCATTGCCCTAAGACATTTTACAAAATAAATTCAAGAAATTCTAGCAGATGACTTGGGTATATAATTTATCTAGAATACTATTCTTCCCCCATAGGTTTCATGGAATCCCAGTCCAGATTTGTAAAGTACTAGAATGAGTACATAGAATGGCCACAGCAATGCATTTCAGTTTATTGTTTTTAATCACAATACACTGTCTCCACCCTCACCAGTGATCACCTTAACATAATCAGGTGTCTTCTGCTTTCATCCACATACTGCCCTTTTACAGATATCCACCTCTGGCAGGCACTAGTGAAATCTAATTGCCAAAAACAAAGATATAACTACATCTTGTAAATACAATTAGTTTGAGATAACATATACAAAGACAGCAAATATTGCTTATGATGAAAGAGTATTATTTTTGGTTCTTAGTTCATAAGGATACAGAAATAATATACACTCCCACATACACATTGTCAGCCTGAAAATGCTAAATATATAGATTTGTTATGAAGAATATGCAGCCAGCATTGTCTCCAAATAGCTACACTATGCTATTGATGGTATATACCAATAAAAACCTATATCTACAATATTTTCAAATATTGTAGCAAATTTCTCAGAATAAAGACCTCACCTATAGTGAACCCTGGTATGAAAAATATCCACAACTTTATATTCATATGCTTTGCTACCTGTGAGATTTAAGCTGAGGGTGCACAAATTCACTGTTAACAAACATTATTTATGTGAAGCACATGGTTAGAAGTAAATCTGATTGATTCAGAGTTGTTAGACAAAACCTACATTTATCTTCTCTAATCTTTTGTTTTCATCACATTATATAATTGCTACACCTAATTCTCAAAGAATGCTCCAGAATCTGTAGTAGCACACTTGGTCTTTGAGATTCCAGGAATACTCACAACATGCACAGCACTCCATAACTTATAAAGCATTCTGAGGGATAACTTCTAACAAAATGAACAGAACCACATAAAGAGTGGGAATAGTGCAACAGAAAGTACACCTTGTTGTGCAATGTGAAACTACATAAATACTACAGGCTTACATGTTCTATCACCCCACCCTAAGCTGTCCAGCTGAAATTATCTAACGTGTTAGCTGACTGTTTCAAAATGGAAGATCTCAAAAGAGCATCACTGTGACTATCTGCAGAGCATCTTCACAGACTGGGAAATGTATAGCTGTTAGTTAAGTCACCTTTATTGCAGTAAGCTGCATGAAACAGATACAAGATTTTGAATGTTTTTCACAATGAAAGACTTCTTACAACAATGAAGTAAAACTGGAAATCTTTATATCTATACCTATAGATTTCTATCTAGATAGATATATGTATATATATTTTACATATGATGCCCATTACATGTACAATAATGACAAATGTGGTAGAAAAAAGTTACAGAAATATTAAGTTTCATATGTAGTAGAAGAGAAAACATTCTTAAATTACCTACCATGAAAGGGTTATAGAGCTGCATATCCTAACAAGCTTGTCTGTACTCTGTGAATATCTTTTTTTTTTCTAATTATACAGCATCCTTATGAAGCTAACTGTTTGAACAATACCAAAAACATACTATTTTTAGAGGATGAAGGTAAATACCGTAAGACGATTTATTTATTTATTGACATTTGATTACCTGGAAAGTCCGACTGGGTAGAAGTCCAGTTTCAGCAGAGGCCTAGGGAGAAAAGCTGCAAATTATTGCAAAACATTTAAAGAACAATAATTTTACAATCTTGAAAAATAAAAAACATCTGCAGTTTAAATAATTATAACAAATTAGATATAATATAAAAAATATTGATTAAGACTCGATAAAAGGTATATGACAATAATTTAATATTTAGAAAAATTTTAGATGGTTTGTAGAGAAATTAAAATTAAGTTAGTCTAATACAAATAGAAATTGCAATATGAAATGAGGGGCAAAACAGCTTTATGGTATGTTTAGAGATAAAGTCAGGGAAGAGAATTAGTTAACAATAAGGAAGTAATGAAGAAGGGTGATTAAGGAGGTATAAGGAATGAAAAGGTACTTGTTCACATTCAGGGATATAGTTTATCCTGGTTTTGAGCAAGAACAGAGACAGATTTTAACAAGAAAGTCTTTCAGAGTGGTTTTGAAAGATGAGAGGGAGGGTAGAGACTTGATGGATCCAGGTAAGGAGTTAGAAGCCTTAGCAAACTTGTATGAGTACAGACGTTGCCCAGTAGATTTGCTAGGTATGTAGACAGAGAGGCATTTTTGGTCATTGGATCGCAGTGACCAACTGGGAACACAGTTGTATAAAATTTGTTTTAATGCTGAACAGGCAGATGGATGTTGGATAATTTTATAGGTGTTAAGTTGCGTATATGTTAGTTGATGTGGCAGTTCTAACCAATTTAGGCTTTTCAGTGATATACATTGGTGGGTTCTGAAAGAGGTAGGTACTGCAAATTAAGCAACTTTGTTATAGCATTGTTCAAGTTTTAATTTTTGTGAAGCCTGGAGGTTAGTTAGGATGGAAACGCCATAAAGAAGATTGGGGAGGAGATAAGTAGCGGCAAGTGTTTTAGTTGTCAGTGAGAAAGTGTTTGGCTCGGTAAAGCATCCCTAGTATTTGATGAGTTTTTCTTATGCAATTTTGTATATGCAGTTCAAATGTAAGATTATCATCCACTATCACCCCTAATAGTTTGCTATGAGAAGCAAATTCAAATAATTGTATTCTCAAGAAACGAGAGAAGGATTTGGGGAAAAAAGTAGTAGTTTGGTCTTTTTTGTGTCGAGCATGAGTTGTGTGTTACAAAGCCATGTTTCAGTGGATGTTAAAGCTTCCTGAGTAATTTCTTGGATGTGTGCCATGTTGTCAGATGTGCAAATAAGAGTGGAATCATCTGCATATTGTATTAGGGTGGCCTGTTGTGTGGAAGTATAGAAGATGT
The DNA here is from genome assembly GCF_019279795.1 of Protopterus annectens. Taxonomy (NCBI): domain Eukaryota; kingdom Metazoa; phylum Chordata; order Ceratodontiformes; family Protopteridae; genus Protopterus; species Protopterus annectens. Next base: position 916,853,729 of record NC_056728.1, read on the forward strand.
TGATGAAAATGTTAAAGAGGAGGGGACCAAGGATAGAGCCTTGTGGTACACCAGTGGTGATGGGGAGGTAAGGAGAGAGTGTGAAGTGCCATTTTACTGTCTTATACCTATTGGAAAGGTAGCTTTTGAACCACAAAAGAGTGGGCTGAGAGAGTCCTAGGGAAGGCATTTGAAGTACAAGTTTGCTGTGATAAACTGTGTGAAATGCTTTGGGCAGGTCTAGAAATAAGGAAGAGACTAGTTTGCCATTATCTTTAGCTTTATTGACAGTATCTATATAAAACAGAAGGACAGTTCTAGTACTATGGGAAAAACGGAAGCCATGTTGTAAAGGCAATAAGAGTTCTTCCTGCAGGAGATAGCCTAGCAATTCTTTTTGAGTACATTTCTCAAGTCTTTTGGTGAGGGAAGATAAGATTGCTATAGGTATAAAGTTATTAATGTCTGTTGAATTTCCTCCTTTGTACAGAGGGAAAATGTGTGACTTTTTATAGAGGCAGGGCATGTGGGATTCCTGGATTGGCCTATTTATGAGGACTGAGACATCCTAGGCAATGCTATTGGCTGCCATTTTTAGGTAATCAATTGGAAGGTCATCAGCTGAATAAGAGAATGGTTTAAGTTTGTTTAAGGCTAGCTTTATATAGGATGTGGTCACAAGTTTGAAGGTGAAAGTGGGTGTGGTGATATGGCTGTGCTGGGCAAGTTTGGGATTAGAAGTTGAGGAATCCTTGGTTAAAGATGCTATACTATCTATAGAAAAAGAATTGAACTGTATTGCACCTTTGAGTGGTGAATTATCAGGAAATGGGTTTGGGTTGAATTTTTGTCCGGGATGTAATATTTTTTTAACATATGTCCAGCATTTTTTAGGGTTGTGTTTAGTCTTATTCTGAAAGTTATTATAATTTAGTTTTTGTCTTCACTTATTTGCTTTTTAGTACAATTGCAAAGCATTCTGAAGTTTTCAAGATACTGAGTTGTTTTATACTTTTGACATTATTTCCAAGCTTTGTCTCTATCCTGCATTAGCATATTACTCTTTTTGGATAGTTCAATTGCATTACTTGTTTTCAGTCTCTTCCTTCTATGAGGTGCAAGAATATTTAGGATATTTAGAAAAGTTTTATTGAATTCAATTCCAGCATCATGTAAGGGTAGAGACATTAGGAACTTCCAGTGAATACATGATAGTGTAGTAGCAAACATCTCTGGGTTAATCTTGGAAATGTTACATTTTGTTTTATAAATATGCTGTTTAACTGGATGTTTGCAGTGTCTAGTGGTATAGATTGGGAAATGATCACTGAGAGCCTGATATTGCACTTGTGATGGAGTATTTGCTAAGGCCTGATACAAAGATCTATTCTAAATAGAACTGTGGGGCTATTAACTGGTTGTGTGAAATCATATAAATTCATACTAGACATAGGGGAGTTAGAGTTTATGTCTAGCCACTTGACATTCACATCACCAAGTAATATTTTTTCTTGTGGAATTGTGATGGATATCCAATGCACAATGTCATTTATTTATTTATTTATAGTTTGTTAACTGGGAAAGTCCATTGTGCAATAGTGAGTCCTTTTTCAATGGAGGCCCGGGGAGAAAAGCTCCAAGTACATACATTATATATATATATATATATATATATATATATATATATATATATATATATATGTATATATCGGCGGTAAAAACAATTAATACAAGAAACTGTTATGACTACAGTCTCCGGGATTCTACACATATTTACACATAACAACCTAGCTATTATGCAATTTAAAATAATATAAATACAACAAGATTGAGGGGTTAATTAGATTCTTGAGGAGATAAGAGGTAGAGAGTTATATGGAGAGATTAACCAAAAAACTAGTTATGCAAGACAAGAGAAACTACTTTGTTACCCATCAAAACCAACAAATGAATAATCCTAAGAAATTATGGGAAGGTTTAAATAAGTTACTACACACTGGTAAAACCATTATCCCACCCCCAACATCAGGTTTAAAAAAAGACAACATAGCCAAATCATTCAACACATTCTTTACAGAAACCGTACTTGCTGTAGCCCAACAACATCTCACTGTCACTGCAACAGGTGTCCACTCTTCCATTAACTACATGCCCACTTTTAAGCTGCAACCCACCCCAACCTCCTACATAAAAAAACTACTCTCTCAGCTGAAACCCACAACACTAGCAGCAGATTCCCTCCCCAATGAATTTCTAAAACTGTCAGCAGCAGAAATGGCTGTACCAGTTACTATACTAATCAATAGATCAATCAGTGAAGCTACAGTGCCCCTGATTTGGAAGACTGCCTATATCATACCTCTTCACAAAGGGGGTAGTTCCTATGACATATCCAACTACTGACCAATCACAATTCTATCTCCACTGGCTAAAATATTAGAAAATGTATCCACCGTAAACTAATGTCCCAACTTATAAATCAGGAACTCATATCTCCAACACAACATGGTTTCTGTCCAGGTCATAGTACCACCACAGCACTGTTAGCATTTACAGATACCATAAAGGAGGGAATTCTTTAGACATCTCAAACTTCCAACCAATAGCCATACTATCACCACTGGCCAAAATGATGGAAAAGTGCATCCACAACCAATTAATGCAGTATCTCACCCAAAATAAACTTATGGTTAACTCTCAACACGGCTTTAGGCCACACCACAGCACCACATAAGCCCTCCTATCCTTCTCTAACTCTACCAACACCAGTCAAAACAATAACCAACTTACCTCAGCTCTTTCTGGATCTCTCTAAGGCCTTTGATATGGTCAGTCACCAACTGCTTCTCCGCATCCTGAAGGAACTGTTACTGACTAGCTCATTAAATGGTTCCAGTCTTACCTGTCTGATAGATAACAATCAGTTTTATGGCAGAATACCCTATCCAAATGTCTACCCATTACTCTAGGAGTCCCCCAAGGCTCCATACTGGATCACTACCCTTCTCAGTCTTTATCAATGACCTACCCAACATAGCTCCCAAGGCCACCTGCACCCAATATGCGGATGACTCTACTTTAATATGTACCATCTCCTCCTCAACTGAGCTTTTAACCCTAACCCAGAATACTTTCAGTGATGTAGAAAAATGGTTTGCAAACCGTCAGCTTCTATTAAACCCCAATAAAACTAAACTGCTCGTCTTTTCCCTCACCTGCAAATCTTCCTCACCACTCTTTACTATAAGTTCCAACAATGGGACAATCATATCCCCAGATACTCACACAAAACTCATGGGCGTCACAGTCAATAACGTCCTAAAATATGATATTCATGTCAATCTAGCCATCAAATCTGTCAACAAAAAAATGGGCTTCCTATACAGGATCAAACCCTTCCTCACTCCTTTTGCAAGAACCACTATCTCCTGATCCTACCTACTATCTACCCTCCTCTATGCCTCCTCCCTCTCCATTAACCTGAACCAAGCCACCCTTACCAAACCTACTAGTTGTTATAACCATATTGCTAGATTTGCTACCAGTGCTACCTCTAGGACCCACCATTGTATCAACCTAACTCAACTAGGATGGCTAGATTGGTCCAGTCTTCTCCGATACAACCAACTTATAATAACCCACAAAATACTATATCAACCTGAAAAAACACCAGCACTAAATAAGATCATCAAACAATACAGCAACCTGAGGACACTACGCTCTGCTGACAAACTGCTGGTACAAACAACTAAGAGCATAAATGTGACTGGAGACTCACTATTCGCCAACTCAGTAGGCAAAACTTGGAGTATGCTACCTGCTGAACTTACTCACCAATCCTCCTTAACCCAGTTCAAAAAAAGCCTCAAACTACACTTCCAACAGCATTGGCAGTGTCCCTGCTTAAACCCTGACTAATCACCACCTGCTGTTCCTGCAAACTCTCCCTAAGCATTTCCATCTTATACTATAATAAGTGTATGAATTCTTGAAGGGACTTAGCCCATAATTCCATGTATTATTGTCTGAAATTGAAGCCGCATGATTTTGATGTTGTCTACTATGTTTTATCCATGTTTGTCACCCTACTGAAAACTGCATATTATACTTATCAATAAATGTTTCTATTGTTCATAATGTATTTATACTCTGCTTTCTGGAGCTTTTCTCCCTGGGCCTCCACTGAAAATGGACATATATCCAGTTGGACTTTCCCGGTAAACAAATGTAAAATAAATAAAATAAATAAACCATAACAGGAACAATGGTAAACTTACATTAGCCCTTTTCTTAGACCTATCAAAAGCCTTTGATATGGTTAGCTATGATAAACTCATCTGCCACCTCAAAAACCTGGGCTTAGACAATCAAACAGTCTCCTGATTCAAAACTTATCTCAAGGACAGGCAACAAGCAGTGCAGTGGGACAATAACTTGTCTCTACTTTTATCAGTCACACTTGGGTACCTCAGGGATCAATACTCAGTCCCTTGCTATTCTCAATTTTCACAAACAACCTCCACCCAGCTGCAAATAGTACTAGCCTTATCTAATGCGCACATGATTCCACTATAATATGCAGTGCCCCAACACTGGAAGAACTACACAATAAAGAAACACAGCAAGCTGGTTACAAAAAGGCTCCATTTTTAACAGCCGGTGTAACCAGCTTGCTGTGTTTCTTGGTTCGTTTAAGTGACTTGAACTACACAATAAAACCCGGGATAATTTCAACTCAGTTGAAGATTGGCTTATTGACAATGGCCTCATTCTTAACCACAAAAAGACCAAGCTCCTGTTGTTTCAACCATCACAAAATACCAGCCTTACTGCCACTTTCAACATCCTCCCTAAAAATGGTACACTCATCACACCTGAATCCCACACAAAACTACTAGGCGTCACCACTGATAACAACTTAAAATTTGATATCCACATAAATCTAGTTATTAAAAACACTCACAAAAAGCTAGGTAGTCTCTACAAACATAAGTCCTTCCTGACCCATACTGCTAGGACCACAATTGCTCATACTCACCTCCTCTCAACATTACTTTATGCATCCCCAGTCCTAACCAATCTATCCAAAACAGAAACCAGCAAACTGACAATCTGCTATAATCAAATAGCCAAATTTGCTAATAACACCTCTTTTAGACCCCATCACTGCCATAACCTAAAACAATTGGGCTGGCTTGAACTGCCAAATTTACTAATCTGTAATCAACTTATCATCACTCGTAAGCTGCTTTCCCACCCAAATAAAACACTGTCTTTAAGCAACCTAATTCAGCAGTACTCCAGTCCTAGGCAACTCCTCTCCACAGTTACTAGATCCCACAACCATGCCGGTGACTCCCTCTACTCATCTTACATATACAAAATTTGGAACTCCCTGCCTTCATCCATTACCCTGGAATCTTCTCTAACCAAATTTAAAATGTCTATCAAAAGCCATCTTAACAACAAATGGTCATGTCCCTGCTCCACACCAGACTAACTTCAGTCCTACTCCACTACTGCAGTAACTCTTGCCTTACATACATAGTCTCTTGATAGGATTGCAGAGTCGTATCAATAACTCATGATGCATGATGTGACTCTATATAGTTAATATACCTTAATATTGTTTGTATATGTTTTGATAATTTTTAATTGTTCTTGCCAATGACTTAATACTGTTTGCTCATTAATATGGTCTTGTTGTATATAGTAGCAACATGTTAGTATATTTTGTTTGTATATTTTGCATAAATGTTTCTTTGGAGCTTTTTTCCCCAGGCCTCCACTGAAAATGGACATGTATCCAGTCAGACTATCCCGGTTAACAAATGTAAAATAAATAAATAAAAATAGAGAAGACAAAGTGGGGAGAAGTACAGTAGGGGGAAACCTAGTGCTTTTAAGAAGTGAAGTTTCATTGCAAGATGGATGTAGAGGAAATTTAGGAGGGGTGAGAACAGGAGCATTCCCAGGTTAAGGAGAGATAAAAGTGGAGTAGGGTCTTGAAGGCAGAAAGATTCTGGGTAATCCGAATATGGGGGGGGGGGGTGAGTTCCATTTTCATGCAAGAGAGAAGGCTAAAAGAGATTGTCCAGGAGTACGTAAATGTTTATGCAGTTCAAGCAGGTTCTGATTATTGGATCTGAGAGAATTGGTGGGAAGGTGCATGGTAAGGATGGATGAAAGGGAAGGGCAGAGGGAAGGATTGAAAATAAGTTTATGAGCAGTAGAGTTGAATGAAAGGGAGATGGTTGGAAAGCTCTAACCAATTAAATGGGTTTAAGGAGATGCAGTGGTGAGAGGAAGATTTGGAATTTGTAGCAAACGTAGAGATTTTATTATAGCAGGATGGCAGTTTAGCTGTCAGAGTGGTTTGAAAATTGGTGAGAATAGGTGCTCCATACAGGAGAGAGGGGAGGAGGTAAGTGGTGGAGAGGCTGAGCCTAGATGATGAGGTTAGATAGCGGTTATGGCGGTAGAGCATGCCGAGTTTCTGGTGTTTTTTTTTTTATGTTGGTTTGAAGGTGAATGTCAAACTTTAGATGTTCATCAGTAAAGGCTCTGAGAAGCTTGGTGTGGGCGACTACATCAATAGGGGTCATGCTTTGGCTTTTTATAGAGAAAGAGTTTTTGTCTATTGTGAAGTACTTAGATGGGGTAAAGATCACAAGTTTGTTTTTTGTGGCATTAAGGGCTAGATGGTTATTTAGCATCCAGTTCTCAGTAATACTAAAGGCTGCCTGAGTTATTTGTATAAGTTTAGGGACAGATTCAGCAGAGCAGATGATAGTAGAATCATCTGTGTATTGGACTAGTTTAGCATTAAGGATGCACTGATGGAAGTTGTTAATGAAGATATTGAACAGTAGAGGTCCTAGTATAGATGCTTGGGGTACTCCTGTGAGGGCCTCAAGGAAGGAAGAGGTGCGGTTGTTCCATTTAACATCCTGTTGCCTATTTGAAAGGTAACTGGAAAACCAATCGATAGTTGGGGGAGAGAGGATAAGGTGTGAGAGCTTTGACAATAGTAAGTTGAGGGAAATGGTATCAAAGGCTTTAGATAAAACTAAGAACAGGAAGAATACTACATTAACCCGAGTCTCGGGCATGATTGATAATATCCAGGAAAGATAAGAGGGCTGTGGAGGTACTGTGGTGGAGTCTGAAACTGTGTTGTGTAGGAGACAGGAGGTTATTGTCTAGTAGGAAGGATAGAAGTTGTTGGTGGATAAATTTTTCAAGTATTTTAGAGATAGGGGAGAGTATGGCTATGGGGTGAAAGTTAGGGATGTTAGTGTTGTTGCTTCCTTTGTGCAGTGGATAATGAATGTTTTTTTTCCAAAGGAGGGGTACATAAGATTCTTGGATGCAACTGTTGATGAGAATGCAGATGGGGAGGGCTATGCCGTCAGAAGCTATTTTAGAAAGTTTGATGGTAGGTTATCAAGGGCATTAGTGCAAGGTTTTAGTTTATTGAGAAGTATTTTAAAAGCATTGACAGGGATAGGTTTGAGGGAGAAGGGAGAGGGAGGGGGGAATTGGTGGCAGAGGGAGAGGGGGTGAGGGAGAGAGGGGCAGAAGAAGTTATAGAATTTACAGTGAAAGATGTAAGTTTGGCTATAAAGTCAATGAAGAAGGAGTTAATGTTGGTGGCTATGGCATGGTCAGTAGCACTAGAGTCAGGACAGGGGTTGTCTTTTCTGGCAGGTTTGAAGAAGGCAGTGATACTACTCCAGAATTTCTTGGAATTAGTTTTATAATTGTTTTGGGTCTTTGAGTAGTAGGATTTACAATCAGAGCCAATATTTTTTTTTACCATGTTGCTCAGTTGTTTATATTGATTCAGAGATTGTGATGTTTTGAGTTTTTGGTGGAGTTTACAGAGTTTATTCTGGTATGCATAAGGGCAGCCAAGGTGGTGCAGCAGTTAGCGTTGCTGCCTCACAGCAAGAGGTTGCCCGGTTTGATCCTCGGCTGCGGTGCCTTCTGTGCAGAGTCTGCATGTCCTCCCTGTGGTCACGTGGGTTTCCTCTGGGTGCTCCGGTTTCCTCCCACATCCCAAAGACATGCTGTAGGTGGATTAGACACTCTAAATTGGCCCTAGGTGTGAGTGCGTGCATGTGTGTGCCTTCTGTGGAAGGTTAGGTGCTGGGCTGGCAACTAAACACCATAAAACTCCACTGCCAATCATGAGTGGACAGGTGATCCGCTGTGGCGACCCCTAACCGGGAAAAGCTGAAAGAAGAAGATTCTTGGCATGCATAAGTGTTATGGTATCTTTGGAGAGCCAAGAGCAGTTTTGGATTTCACTCTTTTAGTTCTAATAGGGGCAGAGAATTAACGTATATGACAGCGTTATCAAGGGGAAGAGTTTTCATAGGACTCCAGTTCATTTGTTTTAATCAGTCAGAGAAGGACTGAGGGTTAATATTAGTGATGGTGTGGGTTGTGATATAATTGTGTAATAAGTGTAGGGGAGATGGGGAGCAAATTGCAAACACAAGTAGGTGGTCACTACAAGAGTCAGGCAGGATGCCACTTTCAGAGATGTTGTTGGGGTGGGAGACTAATATCCAGGCTAGAACAGTGCCAGAGGAGGTGTCTATAGTAGGTTGGGTAGGAGATTTGATTAAATGAGAGAAACCATATAGGTTTAAATTATTGGAGGTAGTGGTAGACTCTATAGAAGACCAGTTGATGTTAACATCCCCTAGAATGATTGTTTCATTAGAAATGCTGGATGAGAACCAGGAAAGTATATCTTCTAAAATGGGGATATTGTTTCCAGGTAGTATGTAAACAGCAGCTATGACTATGTCTTTGTGATTATTAAGTTTTAGTAGTGCGATAGTTATCTCAGCTGTGGAGAATTGAAGTATAGGTTTGGTATAGGGTGTTACTGTTAGTGAGGAGGCAAAGATAATGGTTACTCCACCACCTTTCTTCTTAGTTCTGTCATTTCTAATATGTTTGTAATTGAGAGGGGTTATTTTAGTATTGTTTAGATGAGGCTTTAGCCAAGTTTTGGAAATGCAAAGGATGTCAGGGTGATTATGGGAGAGCCAAACATGGAAGTTGGAAAGTTTGTTATAGAGGATTTGGGCATTGAGAGCTGATAAGAGGAGGGATTTGTGGGTAGTGTTTGATGGGGATGGAGTGGAGTTGATTTTATGAATGGAAGGTGGACCAGGATTGGGGTGAATTTCCCCAGAGAGGAGGATAGATATTAGATCAAGAAGTAAGGAGAGCAGTTTTTTAGAGGCCATAGAGTTTGTGGTTAGTGGAGGAGAGATGGAAGGGTGGGGAGTATGGAAGGGATTGTGTACATTAGGTGTGGCAAAAATCTTTCTGTTATATAGGAAACAGTTATTAGACTGGTAGAGGTGAGGAGAAATGTAGGCTGTATAGAGGGCTTCATTCCTAGGGTGGGTAGAGGTGGTGTGAAAGAGTGGGGAGTATGATAAACTAGGGAGATGGGTAAGTTGTAGTAGGAGGAGAAGGGAGAAAGGTGGAAGAGTAAGAAATAAGGTTTGGGTATAATGTGAATAGCTGGTGTAAGGATTGATATGGCTTTGGTTATTGTGTAGGATGGAGTGGTGGTAGTTGTCTGTGTGTAGGTTGTAATGCAGAGTATGGGGAGTAGAGAAGGAAATGGAATAGAGGTGATAAGGAAGCCTGTATAATGGAGTAATTAATAAGAGGGAGGAAAGACAGTAGTTGAGGGGGGAGTCTAGCTGTATTGCCACCAGGAGTATAAATGTCAGTAATATATATTTGTTTATAATTGTTTATTTTGAGGAATGCAATAAGAAGCTCTGCTGGACTGAATTTTGTTATTGGTTTGCTGTAAGAGGAAATATTGTACCCTCAGGTCAATTTATAACTGAGATCAGTTTATAGCCAGAACAAACCAATTAACAAAAAAAAAAATGCAAGTAAAACAGGTTGTCTGTCATTTCCTGAGACTGAATAACTGGCATATACAGTATAGTCTAATCATCAAGCTAAAGAGAACAGTGGCCAACTTAGCAAGAGATACTGAGAGTGCACGGACTATTTCACAGAGACTTTCAATTACAGAGTAGAAGTGACGCCGGATGCTATTGAAGACTGGGGGGGGGTGAAGGGTGAGAGGGGCACTTAGTGATCTAAAAAGGGCAATTTTTTTATAACTATTTACTATCACAGCATAGGTTCACCTGGAGGGCATTTTAAGCTTAGGCAGTTTCCCCTTAGGTGCTTGAATTAGCATTTTCTGATTGGTCTTACCTATCCCATGGGTGATAATTGTATATTAGCCCTAGTGAGAATAACTGTGATCATACCATAGATAATTTGAGGGGGAACATGTAAGGGATGCAGTATTTAGGAACTGTGTCTATCCATTAGTGGCATGAGGGGCAATCCTGGAGTACATTTTCTATTACCCATCCTTAGATCCAAGTTGCATTTGAATATGGAATATGAGCTTTGTTTTATTTTTATGGATAGTCTGTTCTGGAACACTGGTAGTCTCTGTGATATATATCCATCTCTCGAAAACATTCAGTTTAGATACATGGACTGAGTATTTCTAATGCCATTTGACTTGCTGATGTTCAGTAGGTCCCTCTGTATCTGGTCAGAGGATGCCTTGTATGCCAGACATGGCACCTCTAAGCACTCTGAAAATAAATACCATGGAGATCCAATAAGTGCTCCAACACCACTGAGGTATACTGTCACAAATTTCGTTGTAATACCATAAAGCCACTTGCTGAATAATTTCACAGAAAAACGTCCCGAACAGTTCACCAACACGAATGGAGTAAAATCAAACCAGTTTTATTGACGATAGCACTCGTAAGATGCTAAAAGACCCCAGCGTCTTAAGCCAGAATGTATAAACAATAAATAACTCTGAAAAGCATGTAACAATAAAATGAAAAAATGCTTGTATTGAATACTGCAGACAATACTTAAAATTAGGTTTTAATCTTACGAGTGCTGTCATCAGTAAAACTGGTTTGATTTTACTCCATTTGTGTTGGTGAACTGTTTGGGATGTTTTTCTGTGGAATTATTCAGCAAGTGGCTTTGTGGTATTATAACGGAATTTGTGACAGTATACCTCAGTGGTGTTGGAGCACTTATTGGATCTCCGTGGTATTTATTTTCTCAGTTTCTTTACCTGAGATTATTACCTCTAAGCAATCTGTAGGATACTGAGCATAGTAATACATCTTTGAGGTGGTCCATGCAAGACCTATTGTTTAGGACTTGTATCCTTTTAGTAAGGTATCTCTGAAGATATTCCAATTGTTGCATGGGGCTGGACAGATACATGACAAAGTGGGCATTATACAAAAATGATTGACCTAATGAGAACTTTGTGAAGGGGGACAACGACATCTCTAGAGCTAGTCATAATCAATTTTGTATTAAGCTGTGCAATATAGAAAGGCTTTCTTATAACTCTGGGCACATGTTGGTCAAATGTTAGGTCACTGCACACACAAGTTCCCAAATGCCAAACAACTGGGTCAGTTCTCAGAGTGCATTGTCATGATTTTGACATCAGTTATTATTTGGGACAAACCTTCCTGCATAATGGTTAAGTCATTTGGGGATTCAATAATTGCTCCTAGCTTGCGGTCATCTCAGACTTAGCTGGCAAAAGCCCTTTGGCATTTCCTTTTACTTTTGAGATGTTTATGCCAAACAGAAAAAGTCTCAGCACCGAACCCTTGGGGACTCCAATGGTGACTGGTCTCTTAAATTATTTTGATCTCCTGCATCCTGTGAGTAAGTCACCAATCCAGCTGGTGATGCAAGTGTTTGTTTATTTATTTTTATTTTATTTATTTATTTATTTATTTAAATTTGTTGACCGGGAGTGTCCGACTGGACGTGGGTCCATTTTCAGTGGAGGCCCGGGGAGAAAAGCTCCACAGTAAAATAAACAGACAGTAGTTACATTGGATTACATAGTGATTAACAATTTAACATAGAAATTACTTACAACATATTTACAGATGAAGAACATAGTACATCAGTAGACAACTAGAATCTTTATCTGTGAAGTACATAACAGGCATTAACAAATGTAACAATGAGAAGTTCCTGCTGTATAATAAGTACTAGGCTTATGAGCATCTGAGCTTGCTATCATCAAGGTAGTTAGTGGAGGTGAAAGAAAGGTAGTAGTTGGATGGGGGGTTTGTTTCTACATTATTCATCTTTTGTACTCCACCTGAGTAGGGGATTGTGTCAAAAGGCTTGGCCAGGTCAAGGTAATGTGGTATGAACTGTTTTATCTTCATTCATTCCTTTGGTACCAAGAGTAAAGCTTAACATTTTCCCATGATTTTGAGTGTTTCACACTTTCCTCTGGGCTATTTTCAAAAACATTTTTAGGGCCATGCATACATGTATGCATTCTTTGATTCACTTTCCTAAATGTATTAAATTATATTCCTTGTATAATACAGCACCAGTTGCTAGAATGTGTTTTAAATTTGTAGTTTTGAACAGTCTTCTCGTAAGCAATGAAACAAAATGTATGAACCAATAATGACAAAACTATCCATTTCAGAAAATTTCAACTATAAAAGGCCACTCAAACTTCTGTCATTACAATCCACCAATATCAGTAAATATGCAAAAATGTTTGCAGAAGTCAGTTATCTAAATAATTACACATTAAAGGGATCTCTAACTAATGAAGAGTTTGCTGCTAGGAAACAACTTTATACTTCACTCTTTCATCTACAAATAAAGTGTCCATTGTCCTTGAAGAATAAATTGCCTATGTTACATTAAAAATTATAAGCTAATAATATTGCAATAGGGAATGGATGGCAAACTGATAACATGTTCATAGTTACTGGGTAGCTCCTGCAAAGGAGGAAATTCACAGGACTGCAGCATCCACTCCCCTTAAATTACAACACAGTAGAGTATCAGCGATCCATCTGCATACTGTGGGAGTAGAACCCACAGCCTTCTGCATCAAAAGTAAGGCTACTCCCTGTTGTGCTAATAACAATGCCAGCAGTCTTGGAATAAGCAGCACTAAACTTCTCTTCCCCTGAAGCTCTCAGCTCCTTGTAAAATGTTTTATGTATTTAACATTTGTTTGCTGGCAAAGTTCAACTTGGAAAAAATAATTTTCAACAGAGGCCCAGGGAGAAATGCTGCAAATGCAAGTCTTTGTAACATGGGAGGAAACTCACACAAAAGGTACTCTGGCCAAGGGTCAAACCAGAGAACCTCTTGGTGTGAAGCAATAACACAACCACTGCACCATCCACTTGATACAACTAAATCTGCAAATTTCACAACAGAAGAAATGTGGAAAAAAAAACAAATTTATTGGGGGGGCAGTCAAAAGCACAAAACCAGTGACACATTTTAAATATTGCTTGTATAATCTTAGAAAGTTGCTAAAAGTGTTTTGTGTTACCATGTGTTTCCAAAAAAGATTGAAAGACTGAAACTTATAGGCTGTCATTATTTAGCGAATTCCATTCTCAATGATTTGCCACAAAACCACAGATTTTAAGGGGAACAGACCAAATGTATGAGCCAAATATTCTGTGAAATCTAGACAGTTGAGAGCTATGGGCTCAACTCCCTAAAATCACAAAAATGGTGGTGTGGGTAGAGAATGGAGGCTCTTGTATCCAAGGTTCAGGGTTTGAACCTAGGTAATTCTAACCACCAGTTATAAGTACCTGGGGCGTTTCACACACACAGTATGTAGCCAAGCAAGGTAAACATTTTTATTTGATTGATTCTTGTTATATTATTTTTGTTTTGTTATGGTCAGCATTATGAATGTTCTTTTCTTTATGTAAAAAATGAACTGACAAATGAACAACTAAAGAAAAGAACACTCTGTTAACAAGCACCAACACTTCACTCAGCTTGATGAAGAAATAAGTATAAAAAGCCATTCTTATTCACTTTAATACCAAAACAAAATAAAATTAAGTGCTTTTCATTTGGGTATTTGTATTTATATGAAATAATGAAGTCATGAATTTATATTTTTTATATCATGTTTTATATACCTTGTTTTGTATTGATTATGTTTTCATAACATTGCATAGTAATCAAGTTAGGGATGGGTGTTAGTTTTATTACATATGCACATATATTTTTCTTTCTTTATTCTTAGCAAAAGTAATATTTTATTGGGTCATGACGTTTGCAAAGTTTTGAAGTTTTTAGGTTCATTTTGGTCTTTTTAGTAAAACAATGCAACTATGATATATAATTTCAAATGAGTGCTGTGATCCACATGCAGGTAATTAATCAATTAAGTCTTCTTGATATAGAGTGGATTCTTGCTGGGATGACTGTTTTTGTTTTTGCTCTACATCAGAAGAAGTTTGGATATTTCCCAAATGAAAAGTGCTTAATTTTATTTTGGTTTGGTATTAAAGTGAATAAGAATGGCTTTTTATACCTATTTCTTCATCGAGCTGAGTGAAGAGTTGGTGCTTGTTAACAGAGTGTTCTTTTCTTTATAATATTTGGCTGATTCTGCTATCATGGAGCTGATAAATTTGATAATGTGACTGTGGTAGTACTACTACTAGGCTTTTCAGGAACTCCTGGATCCTGTACTTAAATGCTGAAATATTTCAAACCAAAAATAACATATTAGTTAAGCAATCTATGTGGTGGAATTGTGTTCTTTCACTTGCTGTAATAGTTCATTTGCTTTGGGAGGCCCATGCAATGCAGGCTTACCACCCTCCACCTGTCACCACCAAAACTGCCCCCCCCCCGTTTATTACTTCTATGCAGATAAGGGAACAAGACCCTGAAGGGATCACACTTTTTTTTATAAATAATTCAATTTTCTAAATGTTAACTAATTAAGTTTTGTTTTATAATATCTGTAACATTATGTTTTATTGAGCTACACTTTTGTTATATGGGATCGACACTCCAGAAATAATGCCAGGTTTAACAGGTATTTTAAGATTATTCTAGCATTTTTTTTTTGCTTGACATAGATTTTATCCAGTCTAGTTCAACTGATACTGAATTTTTAGTAACATAAATGTGGAAGTTTATTTACATACTACACAACCTCAGCCTTCCCTCTCGAGCCTTTCATCTTTTGTAGTCCTATCAAGCCAGATTTCTCAATAGTCATTTTCTATTCCATTTTTTAATTTCATGCATGGATGCTATTTACCTCACTGACATTATAAAAAAACTCACTGGGATCCAACCCATTACATTTTATTATTGTCATTGCATTAAATAATATAAAGATCAAAAATCAGGAGTACATATATTTTGAAATCCTGCATTTGAAGGGAATCAAGTTAGCATGAGCTACAGTAAAAATGTTAGAAGTCTGTCATGAGTGAATGGCATTCTAGAAAGTGTAGGCTTTCTATTCATTCAGCCTTCCTACCCCACCCAACCTTGCATCATAGTGAGCTTTGGTACCAATGACTGACAATTCATAAACAAAGGAACATTAGTATGATAAACAGTTTAGTTCTTGCAAAAAAAAAAATGAAAAAACATTTAAATGAATGAGCCACATATATGAATGTTGTGCTGGCTTGAGTCCATCTCTAGTTATAAGCACTCTTAGCTAAGAATAGAAGTAATTAATGCAGCAGAAGGGATTAGTTTAGGTCAGCAAGGGGGCTAAAGATAAGTTAGGAGATAAGAAACCTCAGTTTGCTTTTATAAATAAAGAAGTTCTTTCATAAAATTTAGAATATCATATAATTTCCAGAATGTTAGTCACAAGAACATTTTCACATGACAATCATCACTTCAGTGGTGTACAGCTGAATGTATGCAACACTGATACTAATACATGGGAAGCACTCATATGACAGGACAAACAACAAACAGAGCTTCCAACAGCAAACAGTTAAATAATGAAATGGAGCTTCCAACAGCACAACAGTTAAATAATGAAATGGAGCTTCCAACAGCACAACAGTTAAATAATGAAATGGAGCTTCCAACAGCACAACAGTTAAATAATGAGACGGAGCTTCCAACAGCACAGCAAACATTTAAATAATGAAACGGAGCTTCCAACAGCACAGCAAACATTTAAATAATGAAACAGAGCTTCCAACAGCACAGCACACAGTTAAATAATGAAACGGAGCTTCCAACAGCACAGCAAACAGTTAAATAATGAAATGGAGCTTCCAACAGCACAGCAAACAGTTAAATAATGAAATGGAGCTTCCAACAGCAAACAGTTAAATAATAAAATGGAGCTTCCAACAGCAAACAGTTAAATAATGAAATGGAGCTTCCAACAGCAAACAGTTAAATAATGAAATGGAGCTTCAAACAGCACAGCACACCGTTAAATTGTAAAATGGAACTTCCAATAGCACAACAGTTAAATTATGAAACGGAGCTTCCAACAGCACAGCAGCTAGTTAAACAATGAAACAGAGCTTCCAACAGCACAGCAGCTAGTTAAACAATGAAACAGAGCTTCCAACAGCACAGCAAGCAGTTAAATTTTGAAACTGAGCTTTCAACAGCACAGCAGTTAAATAATGAAATGAAGCTTTCAAACAGCACAGCCATTAAATAATGAAACAAAGCTTACCGTGGGTGTTGACTCTAGCTACAGCAATTATGTGATTAGTTTTCCATGCACTTTTGTGTTTAAATTACTTTAGTGCACAGCGCACACATGAGTCCTCTGTTGGGTCCTAAAACTCCATGTTGTTAAGATCTTGCAGCTGTAAAAGTGGCGGGTCCCTCCACCCCACTTCATTCTATGGTTCCGGCACCCATGCAGAGCAGGCATGTATGTAACTCATTAGAATTAATATGCAATAAGGTTCTTCATAATAAATATGCAAACTTGTAGGTCTTGGTCCTTGTGTTAGAGCTCCTGCAATATTGAGGACAGATGTAGTGACCGCAGGCTCTGAAATGAAAGAAAGAAAAAAAAAACTCTACTAAGCTGTAAAATTATATTTAGGCAGTAAAGTTAAGTACTTATTATAGAAAAAAGAGATGGAGGAAGGACCACAGTAAGTCAGAGGATACAGGGGAAATATAAGAGAAGAGTGATGATAAAAAGGTGTATGCATGTAAGCTCAAAGCAATTTTAGCAGGAATCATACTTACAGAGAGCCACAGTAATGCAGTGCAAATACACAGCTGTATCAAGCAATTATCAGAACATGACACTACACTGATAGACACAATATAACACTATCACTTAGGAAACATTCATGGGATTAACCAGTATGTTGAAATAGAACACATAGCAGAACACCACCAACTCACATTACATACATATGTGTTAAAGGGAAACATGTTCAGCACACACAAAGCTTATCCAAGCTGAATGAAAGTGTTACAAATACAACACACTGCCAACATGCTTTCACTATTTCACACAGTCTTATAACATATAAAAATGTAATAATGTGACACATAGCTGCTCTATGAAGGAGGATAGTGACTGAGTGCAAGAGGGGACAACACAGAGGGGATATTTAGCAATACATTCTACTACGTTGACAGTCTCACCCTCTGGTCAATTCGATAACCAAAAGCAATCCGTCTATAGCCAAAACAAAGCAATTAACAAGAGATGCAAGTAAAACAGGCAATTAGAGATTGAAGAATCAGGTGAGCAGTAATAAAGTCTTCCTATGATTGGATGCAAGCCACTTCCCTGGCCATGTGAGTTGTATGTTCTTTTGTTTTTCATTTGTGCTTTTTTGGATTAATTTAATTAAGAGCTCATTTCTATATGTTTTGTTATGCTGTATAGTGATATTTTGCAGTTTCTTGGTATATTTTGTAATTTGTAATATTTGTAGTTTTATGCCTTTTTGTTTACATGTATGAATGAGGCTTAGTTATGGTGATCAATGCTGCATGTGAAATGGTAATAAATACTTAATGATACAGTTAGCGTGAAAATAAACAGGATATTTTGTGCTGACCTCAACATGATTAATTGTATCCTTGATTGCTTGTTGAAGAAGAAAAGTCCACTTGTGCATAATCCATTGTGAAAAGAGCCTGGGGTGAAAAGTTTAACAATTAGTACAAAAAATTATAGTTTTTAAAATGGGCACAAGAGATGACTGCTGATCTAAATGAACTAGTACATTAAATGGTGAACACAGTATAAAAATTGATTTGTTCATGGTGTGTAGTACCAGAAATGACCATATACTGTGCAGTAGAACTGTAAATATACTATATACAACACATTATAGGCAAACAGTGCAGTCTTCTAAAAAGGGCACTAACATAAAATATTTCACATAAGGTTAGATGGCATACTTCACAATTTATAAGAACTGGGGTAGTGCTGCTTGTTTTCAGGTTTAAAGTTTGGTTGTCTTATAGCGGCCTAACAAATAGCAGTAGATGTTTCCACATTTAATGAACAAGTACAGAAAACTTCCTAGACAGATTGTGAAAGGATGTTGTGTGTATAAGTACGGGTTAAATAATGAAGAGTTCTTCTGAAGATATACTTTTCTATTAGATATTGTATAGAAGGTAATTTATTTGGGTTATACAGAATGGAATCGATAATGTGCGACTGGTAAGTGGGTAGTTGATGATCAAACTCTGTCCAAATATTTGCATGAATGAACACTATTATTATGCCCTTAAGCAGATATGTGGATGTGAATATTAAGGATAGGTCATAAGTTTGTTTAAGTCTGCAGATGAAATACAATCAATATTTATAAACAGAGTGGAATACTAAGGACAAGAAGGCAGAAGAAAGCTTCTGGCTGTGGGTAATCAGGCCTGTAAAGTCGTGAGTTTACAGACACAAAAGCAGCATACCAAATTTTTATTTGCAATGTGGAAAATATTATTATCATCATCATCATTAATAGTACTATTAATAATGGGTGCCTAGCCAAGATGCCAGTCTGATAGCAGCAGAAATCCATAGCTCTGCTTAGATTTTAATATCCTGACAGGAAATATACTTTAATTTTTAGAAAAATCTAACTAAAAGTATACTAAAAGTTAGATTAACATAGACTCTGTTATTTCCTAAAAATTAATACATAGTCAAGAGAATTTTTTAATTATTCCTGTCAAGAAGTTTTCTACTGGAGATCTCAAGATGAGCAACTCGAAGAACCCACACCAGGAGAGTGCAGTGAAGAAAGAACTGCATATTATAATAACAAACATCCAAGAACTGTCACTAAAAACATGAGCAACGTGAAGAACCCACACCAGGAGAGTGCAGTGAAGAAAGAACTACATATTATAATAACAAACATCCAAGAACTGTCACTAAAGCATGAGCAACGTGAAGAACCCACACCAGGAGAGTGCAGTGAAGAAGGAACTACATCTTATAATAACAAACATCCAAGAACTGTCACTAAAACATGAGCAACGTGAAGAACCCACACCAGGAGAGTGCAGTGAAGAAAGAACTACATCTTATAATAACAAACATCCAAGAACTGTCACTAAAAACATGAGCAACGTCAAGAACCCAGACCAGGAGAGTGCAGTGAAGAAAGAACTACATCTTATAATAACAAACATCCAAGAACTGTCACTAAAACATGAGCAACTCGAAGAACCCACACCAGGAGAGTGCAGTGAAGAAAGAACTGCATATTATAATAACAAACATCCAAGAACTGTCACTAAAAACATGAGCAACTCGAAGAACCCACACCAGGAGAGTGCAGTGAAGAAAGAACTACATCTTATAATAACAAACATCCAAGAACTGTCACTAAAGCATGAGCAACGTGAAGAACCCACACCAGGAGAGTGCAGTGAAGAAAGAACTACATCTTATAATAACAAACATCCAAGAACCGTCACTAAAGCATGAGCAACGTGAAGAACCCACACCAGGAGAGTGCAGTGAAGAAAGAACTACATCTTATAATAACAAACATCCAAGAACTGTCACTAAAACATGAGCAACTTGAAGAACCCACACCAGGAGAGTGCAGTGAAGAAAGAACTACATCTTATAATAACAAACATCCAAGAACTGTCACTAAAGCATGAGCAACGTGAAGAACCCACACCAGGAGAGTGCAGTGAAGAAAGAACTACATCTTATAATAACAAACATCCAAGAACTGTCACTAAAAACATGAGCAACGTCAAGAACCCACACCAGGAGAGTGCAGTGAAGAAAGAACTACATCTTATAATAACAAACATCCAAGAACTGTCACTAAAAACATGAGCAACTCGAAGAACCCACACCAGGAGAGTGCAGTGAAGAAAGAACTGCATCTTATAATAACAAACATCCAAGAACTGTCACTAAAAACATGAGCAACGTGAAGAACCCACACCAGGAGAGTGCAGTGAAGAAAGAACTACATCTTATAATAACAAACATCCAAGAACTGTCACTAAAAACATGAGCAACGTCAAGAACCCACACCAGGAGAGTGCAGTGAAGAAAGAACTGCATATTATAATAACAAACATCCAAGAACTGTCACTAAAAACATGAGCAACGTCAAGAACCCACACCAGGAGAGTGCAGTGAAGAAAGAACTGCATATTATAATAAGATGTAGTTGGATATCCATATTCCGCCCCCACCCCCGGGCAAGAAAACCACCATGAAAAACTTTTCAAAAGCAAACTTCACATTACTTAAGACCAAGGTGGAAAGTTTCAAAGCCCCCATGCTGAAGGATAACACTATCCAAGCTGCAAAAGCCTTTACTAATGCATTCTACGGGCAGCTACAAGAATGCATGGATCATGCCATCCCAAGCAAAACCAAGACTCACTCCTCCAAGAAAAGGAAACCAGTCTGGTGGACTCCTGCCATAAACAAGCTATACAATAGAAGGAGTAAACTAGTACAGAAAAGAGTAAAATCCCAAGAAGGGAAGACATCCCTGATCAGTCTCAACAAGAAACTACGATCCCTCATAAAATCATCCAAGGCGAGCTTTGAAAGAAAAACTGCCAAGGACTCCAAAGATAACCACAAGGCATTCTTTAGCTATGTCAAGAATATAAGTGGCAATGCTCAGATCTGCTCAGAGTCAGTGCAGAATGGCACAAAATACACTGAACCGACTGATATCGCCAACATCCTGGCAGACAGGTTCAGCATAAACTTCACCCCCAAAAGGGCACATAACCATACCAGAAGAATGTAGAGTACCTGAAATCACAGATACTCAGGTTAAAACAGCCCTCTCCAAAGCCAAAAACATAGCATCAATGGGACTGGAGGGTATCCCAGGCTGCATCCTGCATGAGCTCAAAGATAAACTAACCCCTCACTTAAACACACTGTTCAAACTCAGCCTCTCCACAGGCTACATACCCATAGAGTGGCGCACACCAACGGTTATTCCGCTCCACAAAGGTGGAGCCACAACAGACCCCGGGAACTATCGCCCTATAAGCCTGACTAGCTTGGTCTGCAAGGCTATGGAGCGCATCATCATGGAACTCATTAACAGAGACATTGGGAACCTCCAAACACTGGACCCTACCCAGTTTGGCTTTGTTAAGGGCAGATCATGCCTCCTAAACCTGGTGGACTTCTTTGAGACAGCTACCAAGGCTATAGATGAGGGAAAGGTGGTACACACAGCCTACCTAGACCTTGCTAAGGC
Organism: Protopterus annectens; assembly: GCF_019279795.1. NCBI lineage: Eukaryota > Metazoa > Chordata > Ceratodontiformes > Protopteridae > Protopterus > Protopterus annectens. The sequence continues at coordinate 916,875,328 of NC_056728.1, forward strand.
CTTCAACACCATTCCCCATTCTGGTATTATAGACAAGCTCACCAGCCTGAACATAAACCCCTAGGTCACAAGATGGGTTGCCAACTGGCTCACAGTCAGAACCCACATGGTGAGAGTTGCAGGAGCTAGGTCCGACTCTAAACTGGTTACAAGTGGCATTCCCCAGGGCTCAGTCCTAGGACCCCTCCTGTTTGACATATACTTCTCAGAGGTACAGGCAAGCACAGGAGGACTATGGCTGGCCAAGTTCACAGACAACTGCAAACTAGGGAATATAATTGACTCTCCAGCTGACACAGACATCCTCCAAAAGGGTCTCACTGAGGCGGATATCTGGTGTCAAAATCATGGCCTCAAGCTAAATGCCAAAAAGTGCATAGTCATCCCCTTTGGAAAAAACAAAGTACCCACAAACTACCACATAGTGGTAATCTTCTAAATACGGAAGACGTAATAAGGGATCTGGGGACCCAAGTAGAAAGTAATCTCACCTTTGATAATCACATTGCCAATGTGTTTAGCAAATCCTTCTATGTGGCCCACCTAATCACAAAAGGGTTCACATCCAGATCAAAAAAGGTCATTGTGCCCCTCTACTCATCACTCATCAGGCCCATCATAGAGTACAACGCCCCATTTGGGATGTACCTTACAAGACACCTGCAACAACTGGAAAGACCACAGAAGTACCTCACCAAGAGGATCACTGGCCTCAAACAGATGCTCTATGCAGGTCGACTGAAGAAACTCCAGTTGTACTCGGTTGCATACCGCCTACTCAGAGGTGATCTCAGCCTGACATACAAGGCCATGTCCAACCCAGAATTGATGGACATTCTCCACCTAAAGAAAACCTTATCCCCTCAAGCCACATGCTCTAGGGATCTAAACCTCACCACAACAATAAATAGGGCATGCTGGAGGGATAGATTCCTGTCTCAGAGACTTCCCATGCTTTGGAACAAGATCCCAATCTACATTAGGCAGAGCTCCTTGCTAACACTCTTCAAAAGAAACCTTGACGAGTGGATGGGAAACAGAAAGTTTACCTCTGGGATCACTTCACTAGCTCTGCTGGACAGATGCACAGGGAACTAATCTAAGGGGGCGGTGAAAGCCAACACATTCTGGCTAGGCTTATAAATGCCTTCAGGCAGATTGCCTAGTACCAAACTATGAACCTATGAACCAATAATAACAAGCATCCAAGAAATGTCACTAAAAATGGACAAATTCTAAAACAAAATGGATATTATCAAACAAGAATGCAGTAAACAACTGGAACTTCTAAATGGAATAGTAAAAAAACAATCTGAACAGAGTCTTGCCTTAGAGGAAACAGTAACTAACCTGGATACCCGAGTGACAGAAAATGAACATCACAATGAATTTCTTCTGAAACAAAACACCAGGCTGATTGAGAAACTGGAAGACCTTGAAAATAGATCAAGGAGGAATAACATAAGAATATATGGAATTCCTGAGAAGGAAGAGGGTGCTAACATGATTCAAGTTCTTCAATAAGTGGCTTCCATCAGCAGTAAACATGCCTGAATCCCTCTCTTTTGAAATTGAGAGGGCTCATTGGTCCCTGACAATTCCAGCTTCATCTCTGAGTTCATCTAACCCCAGGTCTATAATAGATGTCTTTCCTCACAAGACAAGGACTTAGTGCTGAAATCAGCTTGGACTAATTCCCCTATCAAAATGGGTAAAAATGTTATTCATTTTGACAATGACTACACCTCCATAGTCATATCCAGAAGAAAGGAATGTGTTCCTCTAATTAAGAACTTGAAAAAAGCCAATATTAAAGCTCAAATTCTTTTTCCTGCAAGAATAAAAATCACACTGCCAGAAGGAGTGAAGATCTTTGATTCAATACAAGAAGCAGTAGAATTTATCCAAAAGAAGAAAATATTATCAGACATAGACGAAATGGAATGGTCATCCCAGAGTTTGAAGAGATGGGCAACAAAAATTGATGTGAAGGAAGGAACAAACAAAACTAAGAAACTAAAGGACAAATGAATACATTTCTTCTAATTTTAAATGCTTTGTTTTATGAATCGTAATATAATTTATTCTGGAAAGTCTCTATGCTGTAAGGTAATGTAATTCATTTTTATTATTAACTTTCTCTTTTCCTTTCTATATCTACTTATATATCTATATCTACTTCTTCTAATTACATATAGTACTAAGTATTTAAATACCATTCTCTCTTTCTCTCTCTTCTTTCTTCCTATTCTTTTTTGTTACTAATGTTCCTTTTCTCTCTTTTCCCCATTATAAGTACTTTACATACTTTTCCCTTTTAAATAACTACAAATGATGTATGTCTTCCAATTCTTCAGTAATAGTATAATTTGACTTAATACCAAAGTGCATTTTTTCTAGTGGGTCAGTAGTGGGGTAAAAAGGTGTTTCTGATTAGTGTTTCTAACTAGATGTTTTAGACTCCTTGTTTAGATACATTTAAACATTAATACAGTATATTAATGTTGTTTTATAGATAGCTAAATGTAAGTGCATATATATATATATATATATATATATATATATATATATATATATATATATATATATTTATAGTTCCCCTTTATAATCTCAAAATACTGAAATCTTGAATTTCAGTATCTCGAAACTATAAAGGTGAACGACTCACAATCCCAAAACCCAAAATCACAAAACACACAATCATGAACATACATACACCATACACCACACAATACACACACACCATTCTACCCAGAGCACACAAACTATACAAGCCCTTCTGCAACCTCCCGTGTGGGGGGCTGAGCCCCCCACACCCCCCTACTTATATACACCACTTCCGAGATCACACAAACAGAAAAAAAAAAACTCACAGCCAGACATTCTACAGTCCCTCACGCACACACACACACACACACACACACACACACACACACACACACATACACACACCACACCTACACAAACACAAACACATCCGACACTCACACTCATACTTCCACCTCCCTACCCTAACCCACACGTACAACTTACAAAAGCATTCACATACACTCACTCACCTTAAATTCCGGACACCATCCCAGTCAAACACTTCACGTAACATAGCATAAATGCATAAGCTTGGATTTGCGCTTATGCACTTCCACTATTTTGAAGTTTATATATACACATATATATATATATATATATATATATATATATATATATATATATGTGTGTGTGTGTGTGTATATATATGGATATAGGCTATTGAACGAAAGTTCAATAGTCAGAATCCACAATAACCAAATGCACTTTAATGAAAGTGCTTTCACCGGAAATGCACTTTCATTAAAGTCTGTTCAAAAAAAAAAAAATAAATAAATCTTCTTTTATGCAAGGGGGCAAGCACCCCTGCACACCCCCCTACTTTTATATTCTCACTCCGAGGTCGCACTACAGTGGGGAAAAGGGAATTCTCCCTTAACCGCATCGTAGTGCAACCGGCATAACCAGCATACATAACCGAAAGTGCTGCTTAGGTGAACAGCACTTTTGGTTATGTATGTTCTGTGATTTCTGCTTCGGCAGAAAGTACTGTCAGGGATCTGTACATATCATATATATATATATATATATATATATATATATATATATATATATGTGTATACTAGGTTCCCTTTTTAAACTGGTGGGTAAATGATTGAAATGTTTACTATTTATTTATTTATTTATTTATTTATTTGGCTTTTGTTAACTGGGTTGGTCCACTGGGCTGGTGTCCCATTTTCAATGGAGACCCAAGGAGAAAAGCTCCAGATAAAGAAAAAAAATTACAATAATTATAGAAAATCTGCAAACATTTGAATCTAATTCATATGGTACAAAGTCTCTTAAACATAAACAATATATACATTCAATAAGGACAATCAACAATTAATAACTGAAGAAGAGAACATCAATTAAAATTGTGATCTAGAGAATTTGGGTGTGATTGTAATTAGGTGGGGTGGTGACAGGTACAAGATGGTGAGTTGGCCAGGTAAGTCTTTAGTTCTCTTTTGAAAATAATGCGAGAGTAAATAGAGCATAGATAATTAGGAAGCTTATTCCAAGTTTGAGTCATTGAGCAATTGTAAAGTAGTTTGCCTATAGTTTTATCGGGTGTGTAGGTGTCCATTAGGTTTTGGTTAGTGCCGTGGAGGGATCATTTGTAAGGGAACATGAGGATAGATAAGGAGAGGCAGTTTGCTGGTTTATATAGTAAAGAATGAGTCATTTGAAGCTGAGATAGAAGTTGAAGTTGAGGGAATTCAAGCCATTGGAGTTGTTTGAGGGCAAGGCAATGGTGGGCTTTGTATGGAAGGTTACAGGCAAATCTGGCTACGTGGTTATAAGTTTGATTAAGTTTAGTTAAAAGGTTTGATTGGAGGTAGAGAAAAACAGGGGAGGCAAAGGAGGAGTTGGGCTTGGGCAAGGGTGGTTCTACAGGCAAGAGGTAAGAATTTTTTGTTTCTGTACAACAGTCCACGTTTTTGTTTTGTATTTTTTATGGACTGTTGTAAGTGAATGTTAAACTTCAGTTGATCATCTATGGTGCCCCCAGCAGTTTGCTGTGAGAGTCTTCATGGATAATACTGTTATCTAGTTAAGAGATAGAGAAGGAAGTCCTAAGATTGGTCATTGATTTTGGGAGGAAGAGGAGTAGCTTTTTTTGGGTTAAGGATGAGTTGGTTATTGATTAGCCAATGTTTAATGGAGTTAAATGAGGTTTGTGTCAGGGAGTGAAGGTCAGTAGGGTTGTTGGAGAGAGTGATGACAGTAGAGTCATCTGCATATTGGATCAGGGTAGATGTGCAGCAAGCAGAGTGAAGGCTATTAGTAAAAATATTGAAGAGAAGGGGGCCTAGGATGGATCCTTGGGGAACACCTGTGTTGTAAGGTAAGAAGGGAGAGCAGGAGGACAGCCATCTAACAGACTGATGTCAGTTAGTAAGATAGCTTGAGAACCAGTTAGTAGTGGAAGCAGAGAGATTGAGTTAGGTTAGTTTGTTAAGAAGCTTAGAGTGTAAGACAGTGTTGAATGCCTTAGAGAGGTCAATGATTAGGCATGACACCAGTTTGTTGTCATCTCTAGCTTTGGCTACAGTCTGTGTAAAGGAAAGAAGAGCAGTGGAGGTGGTATGGTACAGCCTAAATCCATGTTGAGTGGGGGTGAGGAGATTTTTCTGGAGTTGGTGATTTAGAAGCTGAGAGTGAATGCATTTTTCTAGAATTTTTGAAAGAGGAGAGAGGATGGCTATAGCGTAGAAATTAGCTGGGTCAGTGGAGTTACCTCCTTTAAGAAGTGGGATTGTATAAAAGGATTTCCAGATGTCTGGGACTATGGATTCTCTAATGGAGCAGTTAATAAGGATGGATACTGGATAAGCTATGGTATGGGCTGCACGTCTGAGAAATTGGGGGGTTAAATTGTCGAAAGAGAGAGAGCATAGCTTAAGCTTCAGTAGAAGGGATTTTATATAGGCTGTAGGGACAGGTTTCAGGGGGAAGATGGAGTGGGGATTGAGTGGTGGAAGGGGTGGGGAGTTGAGAATGGTTAGTATCAGGAGGGATTAGTTTCCAGATTGAGTCTATGAAGAAGTTATTTATTAGGGTGGCTGTTTCAATAGGAGATTTATCAGGGAAGGGGTTGGGGGGTAGAAGATTTTCCTGGGTGGAGAAAATTGGTTATGGAGGGCCAACATTTTTTAGGGTTATAAGTGTGGGTGGATTGAGCCTCTTGGTAGTAATTTTTCTTGTCCTGGATAAGGAGTTTTTTAGTAAGGTTTCTTAGTTCTTTAAACTTGTGGAAGAGAGAGGGTGATTTAGACTTTGACAATTGTTTCCAGGTGGAGTGTCTGAGTTTCATGGTGGAGTGGGTATGTTTGGAGAGCCAGGGTGCGGGATTACATCTGATCCTGATTTTCCTTATTGGAGCGAAGGAGTTTAGAATGTTTAGAAAAGTGTTATTAAAATCAAGAATAGCTTTGTTAAGGGGAACGTTGAACAGGTGGGACCAGTCTATGAGAGACGGTAGATGGTTGAACTTTTCTGTATTGAAATTTGAAAGGTTTTGGCAGTATCTATAAAGAGGGGATTTAGGGGTATAAGGTAGTATCTGGTACTGACTAGGATTGGAGGTTAAGATCCAGTCTAGTATGGCGCTAGAGTCTTTCATGATGCGGGTGGGGTTAGAGATTAGTTGGCTGAAACCAAAAAGGTTAATACTAAGACTAGGGGAGAGGGGAAAGAGTTTATTCCAGTCGATGTTGACATCGCAGAGTAGTATTGTTTCATAGGATAGATTCTGGGAAGTCCAGGATAGGATTGATTCAAGTACTGGAATATTATTACCAGGAGGGATATAGATGGATGCAATTGCTATTTTCTTATGTAGATTAAGGTGGCAGCTGAGGAAGATGAGTTCAGCAGGTGAGAAATTAGGGAGGAGGGGTGAGAGAGGGATAAAGTTAAGATGTTTTGAGTACAGGATAGCTACCCAGCCACCCATTTTGGATCGTCTGTCTTACCAGAATATGTTATAGCCTGGTGGAAGGATTTCTGAGTTTGTAATATGGGGTTTGAGGCATGTTTCTGTTAGTGCTAAGATGTGGGGAGAGTAGCTCCTAATCCAAGTATATAAATCTATAATTTTATTTGTGAGACTTTATAGGTTTATAGAGTAGATGGAAAGGAGTTTTGATGGGGAAGTTGGGAGTTGCTGGCTGTTTAATGAGGTGGCGTTTGTAGAGATGGGTAGAGTGGGTGGGCCAGGGTTGGGGTGGATGTCCCCATCTGGTAGGAGAGTGATAGGGGGTACAGCAGGTTTAGTGTAAGAGAAGTGGTGGGTAATAAATTTAAATTTTTGTTTAAAAGGTGAAAGTGTGAGATTGAACAGTTTAAATTTGTGATAATAAATTAATGCAGTATTATATAGAGAGGATGAAGTAGGAAAGGTAGGCCATTTGTTTGAGGTCTAGGTAGTGTGGGGAGAGTAGGGGATATAGGAGGGTTGTTAAAATTAAAGTGATATGAGGATAGCCAGGAGAGGACGAACAAGATTGGTAGCAGAAGGAATATAGTTGTGGTAGCATGTTATGAATGTGTGTAGGGGAATGAGAGGTTGCTAGGAGAGTGGGATTAGTGGAATATTAGGAAAGATGTTGGGGTGAATAGGGGAGGGGAGAGGTAAAATTTAGGTATAGTGGTTGTGGAGGTGGTGAGGGGTAAGAGAATAAGGGAATTGAAATAGCTGAGAGTGGGAGGTGTCAGAGATTGGAGTAGGAGTATGTTAATGTAGATATGGGCTGGGGAGGTATTAGTAATTTGAGTAGAGGATGCTGTGATTGGAAGACTGGAGGAGGGGGGAGGTCCTAAATAGAGAGGTTACAGTATAAATCTAGTGTATGCAGGGGTGGGTGTGAAAGGGGGTAGGGTAGGGGAGTGGAGAGAGCCTGAGTGAAGTGAGGGTGAATGGAGCAGGGCTGCACCTGAGTCAGAGCTCTTAGCCAAGAAAAACAATCAGTGAAGAGCAGTGTCATCAAGGCTAGAGAAGATACAGGTAAGTTTTTTAGAGGTAGAGGAGGAAAGAAGGTAGAAGGGGCAGAATAAATAGGTCTATGGCAGGGGGAGGTAGAAGTGTGGACAGTGTAGTAAAGAGGAGGAGTGGGGGTGTGTGAAGGTAGGGCAGCAAAGGTAGGAAGGTTTCAAGAGAACAGCAGAAGGAAACAGATTGTTCAAAGATGGGTAGTGAGTGCAGAGGAAGGAGAGGGGGTGAGAAGTAGCAAGGTGGAATGGGGAGGGTAAGATAGTGGAGGCACAGGTTGGGTGAAATAGTCTAATAAGGACTACTGATGTACGGTTAAACTAGGTGCTAGAGTGAGGTTAAGAAGAAGGTAGAGGAAGAGCACTTAAGGAGAAGAGTGGGCACTAGTGGTGTGGAGATAGCCGATTAGGGGATTACAACAGGGATATATAATAGAAAGGAAACATACGTTGTTTAATTGCGGCAGATAGGCTGAGGATAAGAGCTTCTCCAGTGGATTAGAGGGGAGTTGCAGAGCCTATACACATATCCAAGAGAGTCATTGGGTAGCAGTGTTTGTAGCAGCAAGGTTGACGTTAGGACAGAAGCCCAAGTTATGTGCAGGGAGCTTTGAACCTAAAAAAAAAGATAAGAAAGAAAACAATACAATAAGGGAAAGAAGGAGTGGTTAAGTCTGGGGAGGGTGATTAAGATACTAAAGATACACACATTATACTAGGAACACAACAAAAACTACAGCCGAAATATGACTAGTATCCAGCTAGCATTTAAAAACTGTCTTCAACAGAGTAATTAGTTGGCAATAATAATTGCAATCATTCTAGTAGTTCACATTGTAAGTTTGTTGAGACATATTAAAAAACTAATATTGGTATGTCAGCCAATAATGTACAGATAAACACAGATTAGCAATTGCACTAGTGACCTGAAATTAACATGAATCAGTGCTGAATATCACTAGTAATGAGTCTATGAAAGCTGAACAGCACATATATACACACCGAATATTTACAACTTAATGCAAATGAGTGAGTAATTCAGTTACTGTGATGAGTACATGAAAAATAACAGACATGCGGGCATGTCTCTAGCTGAAATCATACCGCGTTGTGTTCAGTCATCCTGGTAGTAGAATGTTATTGCTAACGTAGCTGAGAAAACACTTTCCTTGATGCAATGTTATGGTAGGACTTCTATGCTACTGTGGAGTAATAATTGGTGCAACAATAACTGAAGTGGGTATCCTGCCACAGAGGCAGCCAGAGAAATGCATACAGGAGCCGATTTACAGTGCACTCATGTAGAACTAGCCTAGGAAAACAACCTGTTGTCTGCTGAAGTCTTAATTCAGTGGGAACTAGCAGTCCAGCAAGCATCAAGTTGAAAGGGGGACAGAGGCCAAATTACAAGCAACAGTCTACGCTCCCTTTTATATGATTTCTGATTTGAGGCAGCTGTTGTTACTTTTAATAGCTGTTTTTATATAAAATGGTTAATTTTTTCATGATGTTGAAGTTTTGTGAGGAAACTGGAGGTCTGTGTCACTGTTCTCCTTGTGGAAATTCATGACATGCACTGACAGGGCAGCTTGGGCATTTTTTTTTTTTTTTTTGTTTTCTGTAAACTCTAAAAGCTTCAGGATCTGAATTTCCTGTCAAAATGCTTTTTTCTTCACTAGAGACAGCTTCTGTTGTGCATGAGCCTATTTAGTTACTTTTTAACACATTTATAAAGCTGCAGCTTGAGGAAACAATAGTGATGATATCATTTGACATTTTGAACTTGTTAAATGGTTGTACTTAGAATTCTTTTCTCTTGAAATTCTGTTATCCTTCACTAGATACTTTAAGTGGTAAATAATTAGTTCTGATGAAAGTGTTTAACTCCTTTGAAAATGCCTATGTTCTGTTATAGATGCACACATTCTACAGACTCAGTGACACTATTAGTAACTAAATGACATCAAGTGAACTAGGAGCTGCATTAGAAAACTCATTATGCATATTAACATCAGACTTATGTTATATAACTAAACCTTTAGTAACTAAACAGAGGGTTGTGAGACCCCTTTTTTCTCTCTCTATCCCCCCTTCCTGATGAATGATGTCAACATAGATATTGTTAATACACGAGTAATATGTGTATAATTGCAAAATATAATCATTATGTTGTAATACGCATTTATATATATATATATATATATATATATATATATATATATATATATATGGGTCTACTTCATTTCACCTAACTTCCAATTCACTGACTGAAATTTCATTTGACTGACACTTCATTTCACTGACAGTTCATTTGACTGACAAGTATTATTAGCAAGAAAATGGAATATGACCCCTTTCCCACTGTAGTGCGACCCTGGAGTTAGAATATATAGTTGGGGGGTGTGGGGGGCACAGCCCCCCACAATGGGGGTGTGGGGGGTGAAGCCCCCCAGTTACTTTTCTTTTACTAAGCAATATTATATCAAAACTTAACAATATCACATGAAATGAAGTGGGGGGCTGCACCCCACACCCCCGCACCCCCCTCACACCCCTCCAACTATATATTCTAACTCCAGGGTCGCACTACAGTGGGGAAGGGGGCATATTCCATTTTCTTGTTAATAATACTTGTCAGTCAAATGAACTGTCAGTGAAATGAAGTGTCAGTCAAATGAAATTTCAGTGAAATAGGGTCAGTGAAATGAAAGTCAGTGAATTGGAAGTTAGGTGAAATGAAGTAGACCCATATATATATATATATATATATATATATATATATATATATATATATTTTTTTTTTTTTTTTTTCAACAGATCCTTACATGAAAAATGTTAGACAGATGACTGATAAAATGGTTAAATCATCTGATGTTTCTTGAAAAGTCTTGGAAATATTGATAATCTTCTTAACCTTCAGCTTTTATACATACTTTGATCTGATGTGTATTTCTGGCATATCTATGTATTAGAAGTGCTATTATTATATATGACATATTAATATAGCTTCAGATATATTGGACACTCTCATTCTAATGTATATTAACATTGACATTATGTGCCTATCAGAAACATGGCTCAAACCAGCCACTATGGATGAAGAAATTCTTCCACCTGGATATAATCTCCTTAGGGCTGATCGGATCAACAAAAGGGGTGGGGGAATAGCCGTAATGTTCAGGAATACACTAAATATCATTATTAATCCACTCCAACCTCCAAAGGTCTCTAACATAGAACTTATTGCCCTAAAGATTTGCCTAAACACCCAAAAATGCATTAATCTCATTGTAATTTACATTCCACCTGGGAATAATTCAGAAAACCTTGAGCAAACGCTCAGCTGGTTAGCCTCCAATTACCCTCAAGAAACCATAGTACTAGGCGATTTCAACATCGACTGGTCCCACTGCTCTGCACTCATAAACCCCCACTCTATTAACTTATATGGTTTCTCCCAAAATATTTCATCTCCAACCAGAATTGGTAATGCTCAGCAAAAAGAGAGCATCATTGACTGGATTATTACCAACAAAGACACACACAACTATACCACAGGGACCCTTCCCAATGACCTCAGTGACCACCTTATAACTTATATTCTAAAACATGTGTCCACCTACTAACCCTCCCTCATATAGACTTGTCAGGAACAAGAAGAAATTTTTCCCAAAACTATTCCTTGCAGAACTCAAATCCTGTAATTGGTCCATCCTAAAACTCTACCCCTAGAAGAGAGTGTGACATACTTTAATGACACATTCCTGAAGATACTCGACTCTCATGCCCCGAACCGACTAATCAGAACCAAGGAACGGATAGCACCTTGGCTTACTAGTGAAACTAAATCTAAAATTAAACTTTGTAACCAGGCCTGGGATAAATGGAGAGCTACCAAAACTCCTCTCGATCGCATCAAGTTTCAACAGCTTAGAAACACTACTAAAACAGCCACTACTCGAGATAAAAAACAGTATTTCTGTCATCTCCAGGATAAACACCAGAATAACCCAAAGAAATTCTGGGCTGGATTTAACAACCTCCTCCATCCGGGTAAATCTACTACCCCCACTCCGGAGAAACTCATTGGGAAAGAACCAGAAAAAATAGCCAACGCTTTTAACTCTTTTTTTATTGAGACCATCCAGTCCCTAGCCAGTCAACTTACCACTACCTCCTCATCTGTAACACATACTAAAGACCCAGCTCACCCATCCTTTAACTTACAATCTGTATCTACCTCCTATATATGCACCCTCTTAAAAAAACTTAAACCAACCACCCTAGCGGCCGACCAGCTCCCAGCGGAATACCTACAAATAGCGTCAGACACCATTGCCTATCCCATATCAATCTTGATTAACAGAACTATAACTGAAACTACCATTCCCTCTACTTGGAAAATCTCATATATCATCCCTCTTCACAAAGGAGGAACATCTACGGAAACATCCAACTACCGACCCATTGCAATATTGTCTCCAATAGCTAAGGTCATGGAACGGTGTGTTCACAAACAACTCTTACACTACCTCACCCTTAACAGTCTTTTGTCCTATACCCAACATGGTTTTCGCCCCCATCATAGTACAACCACTGCCCTCCTCTCCTTTGTTGACTCAATCAATAACAACCGTAACAACAAATTAATATCCTCTGCTCTCTTTCTTGACCTATCGAAGACCTTCGACATGGTTAATCACCAGCATCTACTTCACACCCTGGAAACCCTACATCTCGACAACCCAGCCATAAGCTGGTTTAATGCCTACCAATCTACTTCCAAACACCATTGGCATTCCTCAGGGCTCTATACTCGGTCCTCTTCTTTTCTCCATCTTCATAAATGATCTTCACTCAGTCATCCCCAAAACTACCTGCATCCAATATGCAGATGACTCCACCTTGATCTGTTCTGACGCCTCCCTCCAGAAACTTCAAGCAATGACCCAAAACTGTTTTACTATAGTTGAAAAATGGTTCTCTGAACTGAAACTCATACTTAATCCAACTAAAACCAAATTATTACTATTTTTCCCCTCTGCAACTACTCCCCTAGGAAAAGAACCTCCAAATGTTGACAACACGTTCCATGTGGTATCCACAAATGGTACCATAATAGAGTCTGTCTCTCATACCAAACTACTAGGTGTGACTATTGACCACAAGCTTAAATTTGATATTCACATTAACCTAACCATTAAGTCCGTAAACAAGAAACTCGGCTCTATGTATAGAATAAAGAATTTCTTAACCCCTTATGCCAAACTAACCATTGCTCGCACTCATCTCCTCTCCACCCTCCTTTACGCCTCCCCAGTACTTTTGTTCTTCAATAAGCATGAGCTCAACAAACTATCTGTTGCCTGCAATCACATAGCCAGATTTATAACAGGAACACTGTATCGTACTCACCATTGCCTTAACCTAATGACACTTGGTTGGTTAGAACTGCCCAATCATCTCAAACTCAACCAACTCACTGAAGCTTTTAAAATAATCAACCAACCGGATAGAACCCCCTCACTGAGCAAAATACTGACCCCCTACTCCAACCTAAAATCCCTCCGGTCATCAAATAGTGTCCAGATACTAACCATTAAATCTAATAACTCAGGAGGTGATGCTCTCTATGCCAACTCCATTGGAAAGCTCTGGAATTCCCTACCAAATAACCTAAGACTCATGACCTCGATTAATCAATTCAAAAATCACCTCAAAGAATTCTTCAAGTCTCACTGGTTATGCCCATGTCCTAAACCAGACTAATCTCAAACATCTCATTCCACCATAGTCTCTTCCCTATCCCAGAGTTTATTTAACTTAACCTCTCAGCTCCACAATGTAATCCATGTTTAAGATTATCTACACAATTTTGTGATTGTTATTTAACCAATATGTAAGCTCACTGTTTTTTTTTATCTTTTTGTCTCTATGTTATGCTATTTACTATCACATATAAATGCATTGTGTTTTTTTCTTTCTATGTTTGGAGCTTTTCTCCCCGGGCCTCTACTGAAAAAGGATATGTATCCAGCTAGACTAGCACGGTCAACAAATGTAAAATAAAATAAAATAAAAATATTTCATGGATTCAGATTTCTTTAGTTGCTTTCATAATGCTTTTTTTTGTTTTTATACTATATTCTAAGCAGAGATGGATATTTTGTGTATTTTGGTATTGGAGAGGTGATGGATGGATGGTTTAGTTAAGTGTTTAACTAAACCAGAAACTTTATGTTTCATGTATGTGTTTGTAAATAGGTTTGGGTTTTTAAAAGTAGTGCTTAATATATGTTATACATCCATGCTGAGTAAGTTTTCAGTAGATTTCAAGTCAACACGGAAGAATGGTTTTTCAGTTAGTAATAACATATACATTATAGTCAATGGCTTATAAATGTTTATCATTAAATATTAATGGTTTAAACAATAATGTCAAAAGAGCTGGTTTGCTTAAATATATCAAAATGCATAAAGCCCAGATCATCTTTTTACAGGAAACCCATCTATTAAAAATAGATCTACAAAAATACTAATTCAATGGCTATACCATTCTGGCTGATTCATGTTTTAAGACGAAGAGAAGGGGCACTCTTATTCTATGGAAAAATACTTATCCTATGCCAAAAATTATAGATACAATTTCAGATAAAGATGAGATGCTAAGCATGGTTATTTTGGAAATCAATAGGAAGTATTATACTTTGATTAATACATACTGGATACCAGGACTGAGTACTAAATATGTTGACAAATATCTGGACCTGATTACTTTAAATGCAAAAGGGGAAAGTATAGCAACAGGTGATTTTAACTGCCTATTATAAGGCAATGATACCTCTAAAAATGGTAAAATAAAACTAACATCTTAAGCCAAGAAGTTAAATGACTTTACAGACCAGATGAACCTTAAAGATATACATGGTCTAAGAGAACATCATTCCTTACTCTGTACTCACTATTCATATCGGTTTAGAACATAACCAAACATTGTTAAGGTCTTTGTATCAAATAATATATACTCTAAAATAAGTGACGTATCTATGATGACTTTTCTACTTTCGGACCATAATGCTATAAACTTTACATTAACTACGCTTACAGATGATTTAAAATTTCTAAAGAGAATTCCTGCTTACATAACTAAGTTAAAAGACTTTAGGGAATGGGTAATGAAAGAAGTAGACATGTTTATGGAAACAAATAATGGAGAAGTGACTGATACTATACTATGGGACACCTTTAAAGTTTATATATATGGTAGAATAAAATCTTGGTACACTACAAACATGACAGAGTGGGCCAAAGAACTTTTAGACTTACAAAAAAACACAGACAAGATACAAATGGACACAAAACCAAATAAAGTAGCACATAGCTAAATTCCTAAGTTAAATAAAAAATACTTAGAAGTTTTGAATCATAAGCTAGCCATAAACCTGGAAAAATTGAAGTTACAATCTTATGCTATAAATCCTAAATATCTACATAAAATACTGGTAAAATCCAAAAAAAATAAACAATCAAAATCGTATTAATGAGATTAAATATAAAAGTGATGGTTCAGTTAAGATACATCTAACTTAATGGGCATATTAGAAGTGTTCAAAAACTACTATAATGATATAAATAATAACAAACCACTTTTAGAGACAGATAATCTAATAAATACTTTTATTCAAGAAAATATAGCTACTAAGGTGTCAGAGCAACAAAATAACATATTAAATAAACAAATAACACTAACAGAACTGAAAGAGCAAATAAAAACATTAAAAGATAATAAAGCTCCTGGACTGGATGGAATAATTCCTGAATTATATAAGATTTTTCCTGAATATATAATAAAGAAAATGATGAGTGCCTTTACTATGGTTAAGCAAAAATGTATAACACCCCCATCATGGAAGTACTCAATTATCTTCCCCATATTAAAACAAGGGGAGGACCCCAAATCTTGTGATTCATATAGGCCAATTTTGTTACTACACACTGATTATAACATTTTCATTACAATATTAGCTAATAGGATAAAGAAAATATTACCTAAGCTAATACATAATGATCAGACAGGGTTCATTCTTCATAGAAAAGTGCAAGATAGCATTATTAAATTACTATCATTAGTAGACATGGCATGCAAATACAAAAAAAAACAACTATTATCAGCCTAGACATAGAAAGGCTTTTGATTCTATTAGTTGGTCTTATATACAAAGAATTCTGATTGGTTTTGAATTCTCCTCAGATTTTGTCAACTTATTAATGAAAATTTATAGTGGGGCACAAGCTTATGTGAAGATCAGATCATGTCTTTCCTCACCACTAGAAATCCTCAAGGGAACAAGACAAGGTTGTCCTTTGCCAGCATTATTGTTTGCTCTTTCAATGGAACCTTTTGCTACATATATCAGAAACAAGCAAAATATAAAAGGCTTTCAAATTAATAAGAACTATTGTCCTAAAATACAGTTATTTGCTCATGATATTTTGTTAACATTGGGTGATATTGATGATTCTTTGCATGATGTTATAAATACCTTAAGTAAGTTTAAAAGAATTTCAGGGCTTAAATTTAATCATAATAAATCCAAAACATTATAATTAACAAAAAGATCAACAAAAACCTAAAAGAGAATAGCCTGTTTAATTGGTTGAATGATGTATTGGAATATTTGGGTGTCAGTATAAAGAGTACACGGAAAGAGTCTGTTAAACTAAACTAGAATAATTTAATAACCACCATTAGCGAACTAATCAAAAGATGGAATAAAATGTTCTTTATGAATGAAGGATAGGCTCTCTTTAATTAAAATGATAATTGTACCGAAAATTGTATTTTATATGCAATCATTGATACTACCCCCTCCCAAAAACATATTTAAAAAATTAGATTCTATGCTACTTACATTTGTATGGTTCCCCTTAAAACCTACGATTGCATATAAATGGCACATTAGAGCTAGGAACAGAAATGGCATAGCATTCCCTAGCTTAAATCTTTATTCCAAATCAGTTATAATTAATGTAATATTACATTGGGTCACACCTACCAATATATCTGGCTGGAAAACAATACATGAGATTCATATAACTGATGTCAGAACTATATAAAATCAATTTAAGGAACAATATGGAATAAGTAGAGTTCATTGGCTTTTACATGAATTTTGTTTATTTAATAAGAAGTTTGATCATTTTTCTTATGGCATTAATCAAATATTTAATAACTTTAAAAATATAATTGATTGTAATTACAACATTAAACAATTTGTATTTCTTATATTCCCTATAGCATTGATTTTCTTTCAACATCAATGCAATGCAAAAATTAAAGGAAAATAACTTGATATTCTGGCATCAGTTTACTGACAATAAGAGTATTAAACCATTAAACTCCCTTTTATGTAGTTTTGATAATAGTCAAGACTGCTGGTTGTTTATACACTCATTACGGCAGTTTATAGAAAACAAAATTAGAATATCAATCAACCTAGAGACTGAATCTATACCTAGTTTGATTCAACTTTTCATTAGGTGTCTTGAAAAGACAGATAATCAAAAATTAGGTATCTCACCTATCTATAACATACTAAGAGAAGACACTCTAAATTTTGACTCAGATTTTTGGAATTACTATGTAAAGATTAATGGAGAACAAATATCTGATGAATCCAAAAAATAATTATTGAATTCTAAGTGTGTTACCTCTTCTTCATTATATTGGAAATTTATGAATAGGAGTTTATGTACTCCACATAAAATACATTTTATACACAAAAATAGTGAAAGTAAATGTTGGAAATGTGATGAATTCCTAGAGGCCAACTGGGTTCACATGTTCATTGAATGTAGAAATGTTGTTCAATACTGGAAAGACTTCAGATATTTTGTAAATGCTTTATGGTCTGATAGCTGTCATATTTTTAACTCACTAATCCTGTTCAATAATGTAATAACTAAATCCCAGATTCAGTTACTCTGGTCAATTCTTACAATTGCCAGAAAAGTTATTACTTTGAACTGGAAAAGTAAACAAGATTTGATGTTTAAAGATTTTATTAATTTAGCAAAAGTTGTTTGTAATAAAGAACTATAAACCATTTGTTATAGAACTCATAAAATTACTCATAATAATGGCATGGCAAAAACTGGGAAACGTTTTGAACAAATGCTAATAAATTCTCATGGATAAAATGATTATTATGGATGAATGTAAATATTGTAAATAGTTTGTTGTTGTTTTATTGTATTTGTTATATGTACATCTGCGTATATTTATAATGAAAACAAAATAAAAATGTTTTATGAAAAAAAAATAGTACAACCAAAACGCAGCTTCAGGGATCAAACCAATAAATATCCAAGTACCTCAGCAATGAAGAGTTCTTGGACTGGCAGGTGGAATAGCCTTGCTTTCTTCAGACTGTAACCAGTTATTTTTACTGTTCTCGTTATAAATATGAGCCCAGCATCACACCTCGCTCTGTAATCTTCTGTTTTATATAACAATACTCTTTGCTTGGCTATTCTATATAAATAGCCAAGCAAAGAGTATTGTTATATAAAACAGAAGATTACAGAGCGAGGTGTGATGCTGGGCTCATATTTATAACGAGAACAGTAAAAATAACTGGTTACAGTCTGAAGAAAGCAAGGCTATTCCACCTGCCAGTCCAAGAACTCTTCATTGCTGAGGTACTTGGATATTTATTGGTTTGATCCCTGAAGCTGCGTTTTGGTTGTATTTCGTTGTTCTCAGCTTCCCTCAGCTTTGTGGTATTTGGTGCAAAAAAAAATAGTACTATTAATATAATTAGTACTATTAATGTGGAAATTATTTATTTATTTGTTTGTTTATTTATTAATTCATTTTACGTTTGTTGACCGGGATAGTCTGACTGGATACATGTCCATTTTCAGCAGAGGCCCGGGGAGAAAAGCTCCAGGTTAAAACATTCAGTAAAAATCACTAAATGATTAGAAGTTGCACATAGTTTTCAGGCTCCAGTTGAACAAGCAGGTGATATAATCATACATTTTTAAAACAGTGTTGACAAATTGACTAGGCAATATAATATGATTACAGACTATAGAGGAGGATCGAGTCGGGTTTTGAACAAGGACATATCCAGTTTGTTTTAAAGTATAGCTTGAGGCTTTTTTGAACTGAGTAAGAGAGGGTTCAAGAGTAAGATCAGCAGGAAGAGAGCTCTACGTTTTGCCAACAGAGTTAGCAAACAGAGATTTCCCCAGCAGAGTTGTTAATTTTGGAAGTTTTAAAAAGTAGTTTATTAGATGAGCAAAGTGACCTCAAGTTTCTACAAGGGTTGATGATATGTTTAAGTGCAGGCATATTATCATGGTGGTTGAGAACTTTATGGGCAATTATAAGCTGGTTGTACTGAAGTAGGCTAGGCCATTCTAGCAACTCCAGGAGATTTAGGTTGTGACAGTGGTGAGTCCTATAAGCCATGCCTGTTGCAAATCTAGCAATAAGGTTATAACAGCTGGAGAGTTTGTTAAGAGCAGATTTATTTAGATTAGTGCGTAGAGGGGAGGCATAGAGAAGAGTGGAGAGTAAATGGGAACAAGCAATAGCAGTCCTAGCAAATGGAGTAATGATAGGTTTGATCTTATAGAGGGAGCCAAGTTTTTTGTTAATGGTTTTGATAGTTTGATTGACATGGATATGAAATTTGAGGGTGTTGTCTATTGCAACACCTAAGAGTTTGGTTTGTGCATCTGGGGAAATAATGGTACCATTATTAGATTTTATGGTAAAGAGTAGTGAGGAAGACTTACAAGTGGGGAAGAAAAGAAGCAACTTTGCTTTGTTAGGGTTTAATATCAGCTGACAGTTAGAGAGCCAGTTTTCAACTATATTGAAAGTATTCTGGGTTAATGTCATTAAATCTGTTGGGGAGGTGGCTGAACAAATCAAGGTGGAGCCATCCACATATTGGATACAGGTATCATTAGAGATGACAGTGGGAAGGTTATTAATAAATAGAGAGAAAAGAAGGAGTCCTAGAATGGAGCCCTGGGGACATCTAGGGTGTTGGGTAGACAGGTTGATAGTTTGTCCTGCCACAGGATGGCTTGTTGTCTACCACACAGGTAAAATTATAACCATTGAAGCGCACGGCTATTTAGTGAGAATGCTTTAAGGGTGTGCATGAGTATTTGGTGGTTAACCATATCGAAGGCTTTGAAGAGATCTAAAAAGAGGGCTGAGGAAAGCTTGCTATTATTTCAGTTATGGTTTATGGTCTTAGAGAAGGATAGGAGGACTGAGGTGGTACTGTGGTGTAGCCTAAAACTGTGCTGCGAGTTAGCCAACAGCTTATTCTGGGTAAGATAATGCATAAGTTGTTTATGGACACACTTCTCCATAATTTTTGCCAGTGGTGACAGAATAGTTATGGGTCTATAATTTAACAGTTTGAAGAAGTTGCCTCCTTTATGGAGTGGTATTGCATGAGATATTTTCCCAATAGAGGGGATGGTGGCTTCAAATAAGGTTCTGTTGATTATGAATGAGATGGGGTATGCTATGGCATCTGCTGCATTTTGCAGATACTCTGGTGGGAGAAGATCAGCTGCTAGAGTAGTTGGTTTTAATTTCTTAATTAGAGATCTGGTATGTGAGGTAGAAATAGGGTGAAAGCTAAAGAAGAGTGGGGTATTGGCTGTGGCAGAATTTGGGTTGTAGCAGCTGGATGCCAGTTGGCTGGCTAGGGATTGGATAGTCTCTGTGAAGAAACTGTTGAAGGTATTTGCAATATCCTCTCGGGCTTTATGGTTGGAAGCTGATGGGGTAGGAGTGGTGGACTGTCCTGGGTGAAGAAGTTTATGTATTCCTGCCCAAAATGTTTGAGGTTTGTTGTGATGTTTTTGTTGAAGATGGTGGTATTTTGTCTATTATAATAGATTTTTTTGTGTGAATCCTTAACTGTCGGTATCAGAGTTGATCTAGTGGGTCTTTTGTGGTATGCCATTTGTCTCATGCCTTATTTCTAACTATGATTTTAGATTTGGTCTCTTTTGAGAGCTATGGGGCAGTTTTTGTTTTGGTTCTAATGTTGCGAGCAGGAACGTGAAAATCAAGAATGGTAAGGAATATGGAATTAAAGTATACTACTGCATCGTCCAGTGAAAAGTACTTTAGGATTGACCAATTGCAAGCTTTAAGTTCATTTTGAAAATTGGTGGAGTTGAAGTTCTTATTTCTGATGGTGTTAAAGGTGGTCTGGTGGGGGTTGTCCACTTTGTGCTTGATAATGTATGTAAGTAAGTAAGTGGTCACTTATGTCATCTGGGTGGGTCCCTGACTTGTACATATAGGGGTGGCTGTTGATAAGTATCAAAGCTAGGATACTGTCTTTGTTATTGGGTTTGCCTGTCCTGGTGGGGAAGGATATGAACAGCATAAAACCATGTAAGTTGACATGGATTGTAGGAGATTCTGAGGAATAGGTGTCCCAATCAATGTTAAAATCTCCAAGCACCATTGTTTCTTGGGGTTGGTACTGGATAACCAGTGGAGGATGTCCTCTAGGGTGTTTGTATTAATTAAGTGGGGGAATGTAAATGCAGACATTGTTTATGCATTTGGTATTGTTAATCTGTAGTTTGGTAATAAGAATTTCTGTATTATTAAACTGGGGTGGTTGTAGGGAGACCGTAGTAACATCTAGTGTATTTTTATAGAGTACGGCTACCCCACCACCCTTCCTAGTAGTATGATCTAATCTAAGTATGTCGTACCCTGGTGGTATTACCTCATTGTCTTTAGTTACCGGTTTTAGCCAGGTCTCCATAAGACATAATACATCAGGGGAGTACACTGCTAACAGGGCATGCAGATTATGGACCTTATTGTTTATTCTTCTGATATTTAGTTGGCAGGTCAGGAGAGAATTAAGGGGCCTGTTAGCCAATGTTATGTTAGAAGGAATGTTAGTTTGAGAACTGGAATCTGCAGGTGGGGATGGGCCAGGGTTTAGGTGGATGTCTCCATCCATTGTCAGGCTATAATCTAAGCTAACTATGAATTTCATAATTTTGTTTATCAATTTTTGGTAATATTTAGTTTTGGGGCTGATATACCTGAGTTTAATCAGGTGGTAGTTTTTAGGAATGGTGGGGTCAGGTATGTGGTGAATTATGAAGTGGTCAGTATTGTTTGATATTGATGTAGTGATAGTTTGGGATTTTGGGTAGTGGAAACCTAGGTAGGGCTGATTTTCATACGTGCCGAGAAGATATGGAATGAGTAACAGAGGTAACAACAAAAATAGTAGCAGTATTTTGAGGGATAACATAGTACCTGGCTGGGGCATTATTTTGGAACTGTATTTGGAGCAGGAGTAAATTAAGAAGACTAGGACGATTAGCTGCAGGTAGGGAGTGGTTTGATCTAGGAGATTATCTTTTATAGGTTATAGTGGAGGGGGTGTGTATTTTAGAGCTTTAAATTTACCACAACTGGGGGTGGGTGGAATTTAGGGGCAGGATGGGGTGTGGAGCAAGCCCGAGCACAGCGAGGGTGAGTGGAGTCATACCTGATTTCTGTGCATGCAAGGTAAGTAATTGTAAAATGTTATATTTTATTTCTCTAGTTTTTGTTTAAACTTATGTTATGGGATTAAAGTATTTCTAAATAGTTTGAAGCACTTAAGCAAGCCAAGTGAGCAGTAATTTTTGAAGATATTTTGAAAAGAGTAAGGAGTCAGTAGGCAATGAGGTGCTAGTACATAAAACTAAAATTAATTTAGATCAGAAGAAAAAATAATAGAATAAAACTTAAAATACTGACTATAGTTATACAAGCATAAATATGGCATTAACAACAAAGCAGAAGTTTTTCTAAACTGACTAAACACAAATTTAAAACTCATAACTAAACTACATATCTAATGATTCATCACACAGTCCTCATTGTTCTACTAAAATATGTTTAAAAGTGAAGTGTTACAAAGAACAGCAAATATACATGATACGCTACAGACATTAAAATGATGCATAATATCTAAAGTTGTGCCCAGCATAAAATTAAGCAATTAATGCAACTCACTTTAATCAAAGAAAAATGTTTCTCCAACCTTAAACACAGAAAAAAATGGATACATAAATATCTTGCACTCTTCAGAAAATAGTTCTTTTATTTTGTTTCTGATTCTTTTGTTTTAACAATTTTCATTAAAATCTGAACAAATTCCATTTCTATGGAGATTTGGTTATGAGTACAGTGCTGTTATGTGGGGGGGGGTGTATAAATGTATTTGAACAGTGTGCAAAGCTATTTTTACATTGAAATGAATAGTGAATGGGAAATATGGATCATATATTACTTTTTAATTTTGTTTGAAGTTTTCTTTAAATATGGGTATAGATTTGGGTTTTGGTTTTCTTTTAGGCAGGCTGCAGATGTTTTCTTTATTGCTTGTATGTATGCTTTTGTATCTATTCTGTATATAAAGTATTCATATATAATGTACTTGTAATACACACACACACACACACACACACACACACACACACACACACACACACACACACACACACACACACACACACACACACACACACATATGAATCTAGAATTTTAGGTCAAGCAGCCAGAATATTGATGTAAACATAATGTTAACTTCAACATCAAAACATTTAGACATTTTGTAGGATCATAGGATCATAGGAAGTTACTAGGCTAGTGACTCAGAGGCCCTTACAACCCTAGCCAAGAATTTAGCCCATGATCCAACAAGTCATCACCCTATGCCACTGTCCAGCAGGAACACTGGTGGAATCCCAGGGATGTATTTTCTGTCCCCAATTCAGTTATCCAGGTTTCACTTAAAAAGTGTTAGTGAGGTACTCTGTTTGATGTGGAGAAGGAGCCTATTGCACAAAAGGGGGAGTCTCTGGGACACAAATCTGTCCCGCTAACAAGTCCTATTGATGCTGTCACAGACCAGGTTGAGGTCACGTGTGTGGGTTTTCCAGTGGAGCTTGATTTGCAGATATGCAGCAGTCCCATCAGGGTGGGGTTTGAGATTGCTTTTTATGCCAGACAGAGGTCACCTTTGAGGAGTCTGTAGGAGACTGAGTAGAGGAATAGGGCCTTTAGCCTATCTGTGTAGGGTAGATGTTTGAGGCCCCTGGATTCTCCTGCTGAGGAACCTCTGTGGTCTTTCCAGCTGCTGCATGTGCTTTATGAGGTACCTGCTGAAAGGGGCATTGCATTCAATAATGGGTCTTATAAGGGAGGAATACAGGAAGGGTATGACAACCTTGTCCCTGGATGAGATATCCTTACTAATGAGGTGGAGCATTTAGAACGCCTTCTGTACAATGGAGACAATAGGTTGGTCAAAGGTCAGTTTGCTTTCAACCTGGATGTCCAAGTCCCTCCCAATTGATTGCATGCTTAGGCCCTTATTATCAGTGTGATAATTTGTAGGTACATCACTCTCCCCAATGGGGATGGTGATACAGTTTTGGCATTAAGTTTGAGGCCATGTTTCTGGCACCAGTCATTTGCTTGGGTGAGAACCTCTTGGAGGATGTCCACATCACTAGGAGAACTGTTGACAGCACCCAGCTTGCAGTCATCTGCAAACTTGGTCAGCCATATCCCACTGTTTTTTGGCCTGCACCTCAGAAAACTATATCCCAAACAGCAGAGGCCCCAACACTGATCACTGGGGTGCACCACTCATTATGGGTCTACTGGTTGAGTTGGTCTTCCCTGTTTTGAATAGGTGAGTTTTATCAATGAGCCAGTTTGCTACCCATCTGGTAACATATGAATTGATGCCTAGTTGAGAGTTTATCTACTATACCTGAGTGAGGAATAGTATTGAAGACTTTGGCCAGGTCAAGGTAGGTGGTGTGCACTGTCTTCCCCTCATCAATTGCCTTGGTGACTGTCTCAAAGAAGTCAACCAAATTTAACAGGCATGACCTCCCCTTGATGAAACCAAACTTTGTGGGATCAAGTGTCTGTAGTTTGCCAAAGTCCTTGTTAATGAGGTTCATGATAATCTGCTCCACAGCCTTGCAGATCAGGCTAGTTAGGCTAATGGGTCTATAATTATCTGGATCGGTGGATGCTCCACCTTTGTGCAGAGGGATGACAGTCACTATCCTCCACCTAGCTAGGACAAAGACGGTACTCAGGCTTTGGTTGAATAGGGTGCCTAATGGTGCTGTAAGTTCCTACCCGAGTTCATTTAGGATGCAGCCTGGGATGTTATTGGGTCCTATGGAGACTGTATTTTTTATCTGTGAGAGGGCAGGGATGACTTGCTCCCTAAAGATAAGGGGAGGGGGCAGGTACTGGAGATGTCCTGCTTTAATGAAAGGGGGGACAGAGGGGTGAAGTTTTCACTGAACCTGCCAGCAGGTTGGCTATATCTACAGCAGTTGTGTATGTGGTGTCTTGACCACCAGTTCTGAGCCAGTCTTGGCATTGCAGACATATGTGAAGAAGGCCTTATGATGGTCTTTAGTAGATGTGGCCAGTTTGGACTCAAAGTTTGCATTGGAGGATTTCACTAGTGCTCTTATTTGCTTGTTCTGGCTAACGAGAGATTGCTTCCAGTGAGGTACTTGCACCTTCTTGGTCCTGGACAGCAATTTTTTTCATTTTATTATAGAGTTTATTTATTATAGATGTCCACCAGACAGGTTTCCTCTTCCTTGAGGAGGAGGATTTCATCCTGTCAGGTATTCCTGATTCCATGCAACTATATAAATGCTCATATAGTACTTTGGTGAAGGTTTGGACATACATGCCAATTCTTATGCTGGGGGAGGGAGTTGTGAAGCTGTTTATACCTTCCCTCAGGAGGTTGTAATCAGATTTGGAGAAGTTTTTTTGTTTGACCCTAGCAAGGGGTGGGGGTCGGGGGAGATGGTGACTTTGAAAGTGACTGTTTTGTGGTCAAATCTTACCAGGGATGATAACACTGTAGGGATGCTACAGTGGCTATGCATGTTGGCTAACACCAAGTCCAGAGTGGTGGTGTTGACAAACTGGTCCAAGGCATTTGCATTGACAAAATCAAGGAATCTCTGGGCATTTGTCTTTTGTCATGAGTATTTCTTCCAATCTATGGTTGGATGGTTAAAGTCACCCAGGATCAGATCTTGATAGATTCTAAGAGGTCCAGGTAGGTGGAGTGGGTATCCTGAGTCAAAGTTGGAGGCCTATAGCTAGCTATGATTTGAATAGGGGTCTTGTCAATTGTTAACTGCACCTGGTGTGTTTCTTGTGCTTCATACTGTTTGACCACCCTGGAGGTGTGTATGTAGTTTATATATATTGCAACTCCACCTCCTTTTGATTTGCTGCCCACGGTTTGGGGTCTGAATGAATGATAGGATGAGTAACCTGGTATGACTGGGGTGCTCTTGGTAGCTAGGTTTTTGTGACTGCACAAATGTCAGCATCTTCCAGGTTTAAGAATGCTTGCATTGAGTGCAGTCTCATGTGTACACCCTATTGTTTAACAGCATGACCTTTAATTTACATTTTGATGAAATTTTCATGTTGGTAGTTTTGACCTCATGGCATTGCCTAAAAAAAAGCAATATGGGGGAGGCAAGAGCCTTTGCCAAGAGCCTGAAGTCCAAGGGAAACAGATGCAGTCCATCTTTAGCAAAGCATTGTTGGGGATGTGATCAGCTGATCCAGATTACTCCATAATGCATACCAGCTTTTAAAAGCCAGTATTACATTTGCAGTCAAACCTGAGCACTGTAGCGCTTGCTCAGTGGTTTAAACTCCAACAACTATTTGATCTGATTTTTTTTTTTTAATTTGAAACCTGAGCATTGAGAACTCCACGTGGGGTATATATTATTGCAGCTGCTTACATTTGTAGCAAGCAGTTTGCTACCATTTAAAGGAGGATTTATTCATTTATTTATTTTTTTTGTAACTAAACCCTGAATGTTATGGTGCTCCATGCAGGGTATAAACTGCAGCAACTGCTTACTACAGGTTAAAAGAAAAAAAAATACTTTTCCATAAATACTATAATAAAATGAACAGAAACCCAATTTTTTGTAAACCTTCAGAAACAAATTGCCATATCTTGAAAATTATACAAGCTAGACATATATTGTTAGAACATTTTTATTAACCAGACATAACCCATCACGTGACAACAAGAAATTCCTCTATAAGTACATGTTTAATGAGATATTTACAGAGATATGAAAACATATGCTTACTTGTATAATTAGCAAAGCAAATAAAACTGGACATCTCTCAGGATGTGGAAATTAAATATCAAAGACAGTTTTCCTCAGCAATATTGAATATTTCACTAAATGTCATGCAACACTTCATAAGTCACTTGGCTGTTGAGTTGCTTATTTTCACAATTGTTATCAAATAACTAGTGATATTGCCAGTACAGAGTGACAGAAACCAACATCAACAGTGAATTGTCTTGTCTTCCACATTGGTGTTTCATACCGTACACATCATTAACATGTAAGTCTCTCAGGTATGAAAATATGAATAATAAGTGCCAAACAAAGATTAATTTATCTACTGCAGAACATGCTAGAATAGCAATCTTAGTGTTGCGCTGTTAATATCACCTGCCCATGCTAATACTACCTATTAAACTCAGTCTTAGTCAGAGAAGTCAGACCTAAAAAATGCTCTGGGTGCTGTAAGGTGGTGTAAGTGTGAACTGGAAGTATACAAAAAAGGTGTGTTTTTAGCTTACGTGAGTTTAATCCACTCCCCAAATGTTTATGATGTGTGCGGAACAAATGCAACTTATTTAATCAACTGACATTTTTCAAGTGAATGTCCTCTTGATTTTCTCATGTTTTGTAATCTTCATCTTTAAATACATACTGAAACTGACCCTGCATTGTGCACATTGCTTACTTAAAGCAACTTATAATCATATCATCACATCAATTTTGGGATGTAGATGGATCAGCAAGTAATATCTGCCTTATGTTCAATAAAACCTTTTTATATACATCCTGGATACGTCTGTCAAATTAATGATTTGCTCTGACCATTATCTTAAGTTCTATAACTCTCAATAAGATCTGGGCATTTAATATATATGGATAATTTCTATTTATTTTCCAGTAGTGAATGATATTGCTCTTGTTAATGTTAAATTGAACACAATGCACTTCTGCCCATAACAGCAGTTAGTCTGTAACAGCAGAATGTAATGATTATTGATTAAGAACCAAAAAGGCAACTTTTGAGTCATTTACAAACTTATTACAGATAACTTTGGTATTTACTGGAATGAACATCATACATGCATGGAATAAAACAGAGCCCCAAGTAACCCAATATACTAGAGCCATCAACTGTCACTTAAAAAGTATAGTTTACTAGACAATGCTGAATCAAGTTGACTAGAATGTGGCTGATATTAAATGATGATGATAATAATAATAATAATAATAATAATAATAATAATAATAATAATAATAATAATAATAATAATGTTTTCATGTGAAATACTCAAAATACTCCCTGGAATTCAGTAAACTTCCATGCAGGAAAAGCTTATTCCTGCACGGAAGGGACCGTTCAAGGCAGTGTGCCATGCATATTCATGAGGGCATGCTGTCATGCTGCAAAACAGACATGGTTCTATGTACAAGTGCAGGGGGTGTGCCTGAAAGCAGTGTTCTCACTATACATATGCCATCTGCACACCAGAATTGCCATTTTGCAATTTAAAATGAGCGAGAATGCTTAAAACACCCTCGACCTGTCAGGATAAGAAATCTGGTCAAAGCCATAAGGGACAATCATCTCTACCAAGGCAAAAGTTGATAGAATAACAGATTTACCATAAGCAGATAGTGCACACCTCCCAACCCGTCAGAGTAAGGAATGTGGACAAAGTCATAAGGGACAATCGTCCCACAAAGCAGAAAGCTGATAGGATAACAGGATCAGCATTAGCATGGATATTCCGAAGGGTACAAATAAAAACATACAACAGATACATTTTTTTATATATGCAATAAAGTTTAAGCATAGCTGTGTGGATGTGTCTGTTGCTTAGTTACTCTTAGTCCAGCTTAAACAGCACAAGACGTTAAACAGAAGAGACATCCAACATAAGCAGTACTGTGATAGTGTAATAGTTAGAGTGTATACTTTGCAAGCAGTCATTCCCGGTTTGATGCCCACTGTAACCAATTTGAATTTTACATGAGAAAGCAGTACATAAAACTTTTTTTATAATTAGCTACTAAATAACATATATTTGTTAACCAGAGTACTGTAGTAGGTCCAGATGTGAGGTGTCAGTTTAATAAAGTTGTGAACACCCCATATAAACACAGGTGCCCCATACAGTATAGTTACACATGAATAAATGTAATGAAAGCATATTGGGGGATGTCAGGGACAGTAAACAAATTTATAATATGTAATGAATGATGAATCAATCCCATACAGTAGATAGTCTATAAAATAAAAAATAAGCAACGCTAAGCATTGCACAGCTCTGCTTACCAGGTGTAAGCATTGTGTAAATATGACTGCTAAGCAATGGGTAGCCTTGCTAAGTGGATTTGCTCACTGGTAAGCAATGCTGAACCTGCCCCTTTGAGCACTGCCAACCTTAGATTAGCAGGTTTGCCCATAGCTTAGCTTAGCTCAGCATATTCAAAACCATCCAATCGTGGCAAAGGATGGGAAATTGGCCATATTTAAACCTCGCAGGTAGGAATACAGTTCATAACTGGTTGCAGCTTCCCACTGTAGTCAGTATGTCAGGTGCTGGTGATGGCATGCGCCTCCTGGTGCAGTGCTGGGGCATGCAGGAGTCCAAGGTCATGGTAGGACTCCTGGTAAATAACCATGATCAGAGACTGCTGCAGGGCCAGTACCAAGGCTCCCACTATAAAGTGGAAGCCTGGGACCATCTCACCCGTGTTCTCACCAGTGCCACTAGTATCCCTTGGACTGGTGAGCAGGTCCGGTACCACTATGCTGACTTGAAGCAAAGGAAGAGGGAGCTCTTGGATGAGAGGGTCCAAGAAGCAAGGCAGAAAGGTGATGTCCCAGCAGTGTGTAAGTATTCATATTAATAACTGTTTACCAAAGTCCAGCCTGTGTATGTGATGGATAGGTATGCCTAAATATTTCTCTATTCCATTTACAGCTGCAGATGAGTGGGCTGTGAATCAGGAAGCCCATGCCAGTTGGTTGCAAAGGCTGTGTTGCA
Organism: Protopterus annectens; assembly: GCF_019279795.1. Taxonomy (NCBI): domain Eukaryota; kingdom Metazoa; phylum Chordata; order Ceratodontiformes; family Protopteridae; genus Protopterus; species Protopterus annectens. The sequence goes on from NC_056728.1 coordinate 916,905,141, forward strand.
AGGCTGGTGAGTAACAATCCTGCTTGTAGTAGTCATACCAAATAAATATAAAGTAGTAGAAAGTGACCTGGCAGTATAAAATGGTGTATGGGTTGTACTGAATAAATCAGACAATGTGACAGTAATAGTCCCATATAGGTGATATTTAAATAAAACCGTAACTGCCTGGCAATAAAGTTCTAAATCCTGGACTGGTTGTGATTACTCTGGTATTGTATAGCATTTGGTATTGCAGTCTCTGAATAGTAATGTGTTAACCACTGTTACCCACACTGTGCTACATACAAAATATGTCTAGGAATATCTGTCTAAGACTGTTGTAAGTACAAGGTCAGATTGTACAACCAAGAGACACTTAACACTGACAACACTGAAGGAACAGGCAGCAGTTTATAACTAACTCACTCTGATGAAACATAAATTGTTGTATTTTTAGCATGGCTCGAATCCTGGGAGTGGTAGTAAAATGTATGCATAATCATACCTCTCAATTGTACAGATTTTCTCAGGATGTTCAGATAATTGGCTCATATTTTTGGCCTGTTCCCTCTGTTTCTCCCTGGCAATTCATTGGGATGATCTCAGAATTGTAGTCACTAAATAATGACATACATTTGAGTGTCAGACTTCTAATCCTTCAGAAAATGCATATTAAAACAAATCCCGTTACTCTAGCAACTCTCTAATTTTATAAGAGCAATATTCAAAATATGTCCCTATTTGTACCCCCATGTTTACAAGCTTTGTCTTGAGTTTGTGCATTAAGAGATTGAGAGCTATGTGCATAATTTTAAATAGGAATCTGGGAATATGTGTAGAAACAGTCAGGTAGTGTTAACAAACATTCCCTCCACAGGTCTACCAGGTAAAAGAAGTAGGAATTTAGCTATATGACAGTCGAAGTATACACTGTGTACAAACATACCACTGCCCAAACCAAGGCCATAGGGTATTGTAATAATACCTGCAGAGTAATGATTAGAGCAATGATCATTAAAGTTGTGAGTACTGCAAGGATATACACATTGTTAAATGAAATCTCTCTCTCCCCCAAACCATATCTGTAACAATAATCTAAACACACAAATCAATGGGTATGTTTACACCAAACCTACTGTTGGGACATATGGCCTATTGTTCAACAAATATTGACATATGTTTCTGTTAGTGTTCCATGTTGAAATACTATCATTGGTGGCCTGTTGCTATCAATGAAACCTGTATGCCATTGAAATGGCCACTGTGGTTCCATATATGCATGTGTTCTGTTTGCTAAGCAACTGTACCAAATGTGTTGTTTTGGGTTAATGGGAATCGACTATTACTAACTGACATATGTTATAAAACTGTAACACCATAGCACATTTGGGAAGGCCGGTCCCAGCGGACCCACCTCTCCCACCTCATCTAGCCATGTTACCAGGCCCCGGCATATCTGGGACCCACCCTGGGATGACCTCCTCATCCACTGGACCTGCACCACCTTTGGGTGGAACTGCCTCAGGGGATGGGGCTTACCCCCAGGTCCATTGCTTGGTGTGTTGTGAGCTCCAAAAGGAGTTTGGAGATCTGCTACTCCAGCTTGAGGGCTGCGTGGTGTGATTAAAGGGTCAGCCTGCCTCTCCTGCTCAGCCCCCGGCACAGCCACCTTTGGTCCCATAAAGGTGCAGTGGTGACTCCCCATTGGTGGGGACCTCAGTCCCACTGTTTCCATTTGGGGGCTCATGGGCTTCCGATTTCAGAACACCCTTCCCCGTCCAAGGTGTTTACCCCTGACATGTGTCAAATACCACCCTTGTATGCTGTCTTCTCTGTCTTGTCTGTCTTCCTACCCAATCTACCTCCCCAAATATACTTACTATCCTATCCCAACATCCCACTCTCACCTAAAAAAAAAGGGCAATCTGCTCCCCAAAAAAATCTCGCTCCATCATAGCTGTCCATTTCACACACATGTCCACTGGACACATAATCTGGTCTAATTGGCTTCACAACACATTATTGTTGTCTCACCCTTCTCTCAGGGTTTGAATGTCCAAATATACCTCACAATTCAGTATATATGCACTGCTGTTGCTGTTGAAGAAATTGACAGCTATAGACCTTCCCTACACCCATCCTGCACATCCCTAGCTACATTCCCTATTGTCTTTCCCTCTTTGTGCCTCCTTTTTCACCACTTTCCTATCACCCCTTTTTTCTTTTCGTTTAAAGAAATTAGCACGGGGGCAAGTAGGAGTAAGCACTTTTAAGCAGTAGTAAGCATGATTAAGCCTGTTTGTGTGGTGCTAAGCAATGCCTACACAGATTAAGCACTTTGCAGGCTAACTGTCTGTAAACATATTTAGCTATAGGTTAGAACTGCTTATCGCTGAGCAAACCCATGCAAACCTGCTTGCAACTGCTTAAAAATGACTTAATCACTCTGTATCCAAAAGCCCTTGTTATGCCCAGCAACAAAATAATCAGCCATTGCAAGTCTTAAACCCAGGACCGTGCACACCATTGCCACAGCAATTTACCACTAAGCCATCTGCGCTGAAGATACATTTGATGTTTTCTCAAACATATCATTCAACACAGTCATTCAATAGTAGGGAAAATGTATTAATATAGGTACGTGTATATATATATATATATATATATATATATATATATATATATATATATATATATATATATATATATATATATATATAGATCTAGAACTATTGAACGAAAGTTCAATAGTCTACATCCAAAATAACCAAGCGCACTTTAACGAAAGCGCTTTCACCGAAAAAGCGCTTTCGTTAAAGTGCATTAGAAAAAAAACACTAAATCTTCTTTTATGCAGGGGGGCAAGCCCTCCTGCACCCCCTGTGTGGGAGGCTGTGCCCCCCACACCCCCCCCTACTTTTATATTCTCACTCCGAGGTTGCACTACAGTGGGGAAAAGGAAAATTTCCCTTAACCGCACCATAGTGCAACCGGCACAACAAGCATACTTATCTGAAAGTGCTGCTTCGGTGAACAGCACTTTGAATGTTCTGTGATTTCACACACATATCTATATATATATATATATATATATATATATATATATATATATATATATATGTATGTACATATGTGTGTGTGTATGTAGTGCATTCGGACATCAGATCCATACTCTGAACCTCTCACTTCAAAACATCTGACCAAAGGCACTGCAAATAGGGGTGAAGGGACCCAAACTAGGGACCTCTCGTAGTTAATGCCGTTATCCCTTCCACCACAGCTGAACTGTTCTGCTTGCAATAAAATAACCAGCCCTTGCAAGTCTTGAACACAGGGCCCTAAATACCATAGCCACAGCAGGTTACCACTAGGCCATCTGAGCTGTGGATATGTCTGATGTTTTCTCAAACATATCATGCAGCAGAGTCATTCAACAGTAGGGAAAATGTATTCATATATGTATGTATATATATATATATATATATATATATATATATATATATATATATATATATATATATATATAGGTTCATAGGTTCATACTAGGCTATCTGCCATAGGGCATTTATAAGCCTAGCCAGAGTGGTTTGGCTTTCGCCACCCATATTAAATTAATTTTGCTATGCCCTTTTTCGAGGCTAGTATACTGTGCCTCTGACTAACAGTGACACAGAAGTGATACCAGGGGTAAACCTACGATCTCCCATCCACTCATCAAGATTCCTCTTGAAGAGAGTCAATGAGGGACTCTACCTAAGCTGGACTGGGATTTTATTCCAGTGTGAAGGGAGCCTCTGGGTTATGAATCTGTCCCTCCAGCATGTCCTATTTATTTCAGTGCTGAGGTTCAAGTCTCTCGAGCGCGTAGCTCGATGGGATTTGGATTTTCTGAGGTGCAGCATGTCCATTAATTCCGGGTTGGACATGGCTTTATACGTCAGGCACAGATCGCCTCTGAGCAGGCGGTATGCCACTGAGTAGAGCTGGAGTTTCTTTAACCGGGCAGCATATGGCATCTGTTTGAGCCTTATGATCCCCTTGGTGAGGTACCTTTGGGGTCTTTCCAGCTGCTGCAGGTGTCTGGTAAGGTACATCCCGAAAGGGGCATTGTACTCAATTATGGGCCTGATGAGGGATGAGTAAAGAGAAACGATGACCTCCCCTGATCTAGATGTGAATCCCTTCATGATTAGGTGGGCTATATAAAATGTTTTTCTAACCACTTTGGCTACGTGGTTGTCAAATGAGAGATTGCTATCAACTTGGGTACCCAGGTCCTTAATTACTTCTTCTGTACTTAATGGATTACCACCTATGTGGTAATTTGTGGGCACTTTGTTTTTGCCAAAGGGGATGACTATACACTTTTTGGTGTTTAGCTTGAGGCCATGGCTCTGGCACCAGTTGTCTGTTTCTATGAGGCCCTTTTGAGGGATGCTTATGTCGGCTGGAGAGTCGATTATGGTGTCCAGTTTGCAGTCATCTGTGAAATTAGTCAGCCACAGTCCTTCCGTGCTGGCCTGTACCTCCGAGAAATATATACCAAACAAGAGAGGTCCCAGGACTGAGCCTTGTGGGACGCCACTTGTAACTGGTTTGGAGTCTGACATGGCTCCAGCAATTCTAACCATGTGGGTTCTGTCCTTGAGCCAGTTTGCAACCCATCTAGTGACATAGGGGTTTATATTTAAGCTGGTGAGCTTATCTATAATGCCCAAGTGGAGTATTGTATCGAAGGCTTTTGCGAGGTCCAGGTAGGCTGTGTGGACCATCTTCCCCTCGTCAATGGCCTTGGTGACTGTTTCAAAGAAATCAACCAGGTTTAAGAGGCAAGATCTGCCCTTAACAAAGCTGAACTGGGTAGGATCCAGTGTCTGTAGGTCCCCAATATCTTTATTTATGAGGTCCATGATAATCCTTTCCATAGCTAGTCAGGCTTATTGGGCGATAGTTTCCAGGATCCGTTGAGGCACCACCTTTGTGGAGAGGGACCACTGTTGCTGTACGCCACTCTTTGGGTACATATCCTGTAGTAAGGCTAAGATTGAACAGTAGTTTTATGTTTGGGTTTAGCTCTTCTTGGGGTTCATGTAGGACGCAGCCTGGGACACCGTCTGGTCCCATTGATGCTGTGTTTTTTGCTTTGGAGAGGGCAGCTCTTACCTGAGCATCTGAGATGTCAGGGGGGCAGCACTCTGCTGGGATAAATATTTGCCCTTTGTTGGGGGTTTGCGCTGAACCTGTCAGCTAGGATGTTGGCAATGTCTGTGGGTTCGGTGTATTTTTTGTCATTTTGGACTAATTCTGAGCATATCTGGGAATTCCCACCCAGGTTCCTAACATAACTAAAGAAAGCCTTGTGATTATCCTTAGTGTCCTGTGCAATTTTCTCTCGAAGCTGGCCTTAGATGATTTTATGAGTGCCGTAGTTTTTTGCTAATACTGATCAGAGATGCCTTCCCTTTTTGGGATTTTGCTCTATCATGTAGTAGCTTCCTCCTTCTATTGTATAGTTTGTTTATGGCTGGGGTCCACCAGACAGGACGCCTGCCTTTGGAGGATTGGGTCTTGGTTTTATTTGGGATTGCATGATCCATGCATTCCTGAAGGTGTTCATAGAATGCGTTTATAAAGGATTCTGTGGTCTGGGCTGTATTTTCCACAGTCCCGGGGGCTTTGAAGGATTCCACCTCGGTTTTGAGGAGTGTGAAATTTGCTTTAGAGAAGTTTTTCACTGTGGTTTTCAGGGCAGGGGGTGGAGTCGGGATGTGAATATCCAGTGAGATTAGTTTATGGTCTGATCTTACCAGTGAGGGATACACTTCTGGTCTGGAGCATAGAATCCCCATGTTGGTGATGATCAGGTCCAGTATGTTTTCTCCTCTTGAGGGAGTGGTAACAAGTTGTTCCTTAGCATTTGAGTTTGTAAATTCTAGGAACCTTTGGGCTAGGGTGTTGGAGCTAGAGTAATGCTCCCAGTCTATGTTTGGGTAGTTGAAGTCGCCCAATATAATGGTGTTTGGAGAGACCTTCATATTTTCCAGTGTTCTCAGGAAGGCCAAGTGGTGTTCCTGGGTTTGGGAGGGTGGTCTGTAGCAGGCTATAAACTGGAAGGCAGTTTTACCCACTGTTAGTTGCACATGGATAGTCTATGATGCTTCGTGCTGTGCCACCAACCTGGAGGTGTGGGTATCTTTGACAAATATTGATACTCCCCATCCTTTTGTGGTACGGTCCAAGTTTTGGGGCCGAAAAGCATGGTATGAGGTATAACCTGGTAGTGCTGGGGTGCTCTCTGGAGCCTTGAACCAGGTTTCTGTTACTGCACAGATATCGATTTTCTCCATACTAAGGAGAGTTTTGAGTGCGTGCATCTTGAGGTTTAGACTTCTGGCATTGAGTAGCATTACTCTTAGTTTCTTATCCCTTGTGATACCTATGGAGGTGGATTTGTCTTTTGAGCCTTGCCTAAAAAGGCACTATGGGGGTAGCAAGAGCCTTTGCCAATATCCGAAAGCCCAGGGGTGACAGGTGCAAGCCGTCCCTAGTGAAGCATCGTGGCTTGTCGAGCATGTCATCCCAGGCTGACAGGCATTGGATCCCCTTTAAATGACACCAATACTTAAGCCAATTGTTGAAATTGATCATCTTGTCCTCATATTGTGGCATCATTCTTGGTGAGGGTAAGATGCTACTCAAGTTCAGGGTCATACCGGCCTGGGCTACATGCTCAAAGAGCTCCTCTATGTCTCTTTTCATGTAGTCCAGGGAGGTACGTCTCAGGTCATTCACACCAGCATGGACAATGACTGAGTCATATTTGCACTTGCCTTGAAGTGACCTGAGTGCTTGTGTTATGTGGCGGATCCTAGCGTCCGACAGACAGCTCACCATGACCTTCTCCTTGTTCAGCCTGGTGAGCGGGACGTCAGTGTGCCTGACGATAGAGTCACCTATTACAAGTGTATCAGGTGTGTTGTTTAGCCTTAAGGGCTGTGACTGTTCGGCACACTGGCTTTGTGAGCTATGTGTTGCACGTGTTTTGTTTTGGGGTAGCGGTTGCTTGGGTGCCTGCTTTGGAGGTCTCTGATGCTTAGGCAGATTTTTATTTAGAGCCTCCGAGTATGTTTTTGTGTGTTTATGTGTTTGGTTTGCTGTCATGGTAGGTCTATGTGAGACTGGAATTGTAGTGAGTGTGGTGTCCTTCTCCTCCTGACTGGTTTCACCAGTACTGAGTTGAGAGAGCTTAGCCTCCAGTATGGCTATATGATTGCATCTCTCACATGTGTTGGAATTTGTTGGGAGGAGGAGAGGGTTGTCTGTGTACATGAGGCAGTTGTAACATTGCCTCAAGATTCCCAGATTCACCAGCTAGACCGGAGAGGAGATTGACAACTGACCTTTGGACATGCTAGAATAGTATTGGGAATTCCTTTATAATTAAAAAAAGGGCCAATGGGGAATGAGGTACTCATGGGGAGTTTGTAAGGGTGTAGTGCTTTTAATATTTTAGTGCTGACTTATATAATTGCTTTAGTGAGCAAGTGCCAGGTAACTTAAATGCAATGTGTTTCAGGTAACTTAAATGTCATTCAACAGTATGGAAAATGTATTCATATATATATATATATATATATATATATATATATATATATATATATATGTATATATATATATATATATATATATATATATATATATACAATGACATCTGTGCTGTAACAGAGACCTGGATAAAGGCAGCAGGAAGCACAGAAGTAGGTGTAGATGACATTGGTTAAGACAATGGTCCAGGTGGTAGCCTGCAATAGGTTCCCATACATTTTCACAAGACTCACACTCCATGTCCATAAACACCTTGGAGAATATTAGTGTCCAACCTAACACTCACACTGTCATACTGGTTGACTTCATCTACCCCACCATTAAGTGGGAAAGCTACACATGTACCGATGCACATGCCCATCACATCGACCTGGTCCTTCCTAACATTGACAACTGTTGCTCTACACCAATAGTCAACATTTCGTGTTATATCTGAACACAAAGTAATCACGCTTGTAAATCTACTGTCATCCTATCCCCACTGCACTAACTACTATGAAAAGCCTTTCCAAAGCTTACTATGGCATCATAAAAGCAGAGGTGGCTAACATCACATAGCCATGCAAATGGAGACTAGTTGCATGACAACTGAATCAAACAACAATGCACTATGAACACGTACAAAAATGCATGGATACTGCCTTTCCCAATACAACCAGGGCCCTCAACCTTCAAAAAAAGGAAGCTGATCTGGTGATCCCCTGCCATAAAGAAACTGTACAACAGAAGGAGGGAACCGATGTGGAATAAGGTGAAGTCCCAAGACAGGAAATAAACTCTTATCCACCTCAATGAATAGTTGAGATCCATCATCAAATACTACAAAGCTAGCTGTGAGAACAGACTTGGAGCACATAGTAAAGACAACCACAAGGCCATATACAGTTATGTAAAGAATCTCCATGGCAATACCAAGAATTGTTCTGAGCAACTAGACAATTTTACCTCCCAGACTGAGCCAACAAATAATCCTGATATACTGGCTGGTAACTTGATTGCAAACAGGGCCCCTCACCTCCCAAAGGACCAATCCCAATACCAGTACACCACCAGACACCCAGTATTACTGCAGCACAGGTTACAACACAATTGTCCAAGGCTAAGAATACAGCCTCTGTAGGACCTGAGAATGTCCCTGGCTGTGTTCTACATGAACTACAGAGTGACCTGGCACCTTACCTGTGTACCCTGTTAAAGCACAGCCTCACCTCAGGCATTGTCCCCACTGAACTGTGCACTGCCACAGTCACCCCTCCCCACAAACGAGGTGTAACTACAGACCCTGTGAAATACTGTCCCAACTGCCTGACAAGTCTGTTATGCAAAGCTATGGAATGCATCATCATGCACGTAATAAACATGGATATGGGAATCTGCAGTCTCAGGATCCCACACAGTGTACCTTTGTGAAGGGTAGGTCATACCTGCTCATTCAACTTGGTCAACCTCTTGCCGTCAGTCATCTGTGCTGCAGATGAAGGCAAGGTGACACCTACAGCCTACATTGATCTTACCAAACCTTTGATAACATCCCCCACTCACTAGAGTTGGCATCAACCCCTATATCAGTAGGAGAGAAGAGAGGCACAAATACAGGGTAGATTGGACATAATGCTGTCATACATTGAGATAGTTGTAGATTTCACTGGGTTTGTTGTAACATCCTTTACAATGAATATGAAGTCAGTAATACCAATAGAAGTGAGTATTTAGTGACTCCATTCCACAGAGTCCATAACTGATATACAAGGACACCAACTGTCTGCTGAACACACAAAACATGACAGGCAGACATGTGGCCAGTCTGTGGACAGTGTGCCAGTGGATAGGTATGTCAGAGACCTATCACTGTGAGTCATGATGTCACACACTAAATGCATGCCCACACAAACTCTGTCAAGCTATCAATCCACCATGTGTGTATAACAGCACTGACACAGAATCTGTTCACAAATCTAGGGATATGTCCCCCACATTGGTTGGCTGTCTCCACATGTCCTGTCCTGTGATGTATTACCACCCACTGTATGTGAATCTGTAAGCCACCACCTCCGTAATGGCCCTCACACAGGCAAGGAAATGGGGAAAGGCCCACATTAAGGAATGTCCCATATGTCGGAACTAGCAGCAGTGTCCAGGCCGACAGCACAATACAATGTGGGTACCTACATAATGGTATGGCCATAGCAATGCCTGACATCTACACATCTGTACAGAGGACAGACAGAAAGTAGGCAGCCAACAGAATACGCATTAGGATGAATGTACTGTAAGATACATGTCTGAAACTTAAAGGTATGCCATTACCACATGATAGCAGTCCCCAATGACATGTCCAAAGAACATAGTAGTCCACAGTTAATATCAACATATCAGATCAATATCCAATAGGAGATAAATATAAACATACATCTCAAACATGTAGAACATGATACTCAGTACTCAGAGTCCAGCTTTGCATGCAGGGGTGTATAGTTCCAGCACTACAATCTGCAATCTACTCTTACTTTAAAAAAGCGCTGTTAAAAGTACTAACGTAATGATCCCATATGCGTTAAACTATTTCTGTCAAGCAGTGCACTGTAGCTGGTGTAACATGCAAGTGTGACTACATATAACTTGGGATACTATCAATGTATGAAACAAATCGAAGCAGAACAGATTGTGGTACTACCCATGTATACACAGGTGTCCCATACAGTATACTCAGACCCTTTGCTACTTTAATGACAGCACATACAAACATATTATGTACAGGGCATTAAGTATACTTATTAAAGATGTCATTACCCTGCTATTTAACAGACTGAAATGTTATCCCTGGTTACCAAGGTTAAGCTATGCCTAGCAGGTGTAACCATTGCTTAAATGTAAATGCTAAGCAGATTTGCGCACTGGTAAGCGAAGTCTACACTGTGTAAGTGCCTATTGGTTTAACCGTACGTTAGCACCGTTTACCATTGGGCAAACCCAAGTAAACCTGCTTTAAGCTGCTCAAAACTGCCTTATTCACTGTGTATCCAACAGCCTTGTTCTGCCTAGCAACAAAATAAACAGGCCTTGCAGGTGTTGAACTCAGTGCTCTGCACAACATAGCCTATGTAACTTACCAGCAAGTCACCTCAGCTTTACTGCTTGAGGATGTTGTCTCAAACATACCCTTCTTTAAAGCCAATTTGCAATAGGGAAGAGACAAGTGTGCAATTAGGAAGGATTGGTATCTATAAATATATGTATATCTGAATAGAAACATACATAGAGAGAGAGAGAGAGAGAGTGAGATATGTAGGCAGATCCATATATGTGTTCAACAATGTATAGATATATTAACAATAAATACTGAGGCGTACATTACATATATATATATATATATATATATATATATATATATATATATATATATATATATATATATATATATATATATATATATATATATATATATATATATATATATATATATGTATATATATATATATGCATATTTATATATATATGTATACAAATATATATATATATATATATATATATATATATATATATATATATATATATATATATATATATATATATATATATATAGATATATACATACATATCCCAAAATGCCCATACAAACATCTGCTGCTGATAGATCACCCACAACTGGGGCAGCATGTATGCACAGTTGGATACAACCCCCCCTCCCCACACACACACACAGTCCAAACAAATGAGTGAACAGTACACTGCTACAAAATCATGATAGGCCATACACAATGGCCAGACATACAACAATCTCTTAGCAAAACAAATAAAATGTCTGAACATAGCAAAGAAAATTACAACCAGCCAGTAATTCACAAATTTTTCTTATACTCTGATGTCTTGGCCAAAGCCTTCAAGGAGTAAACATCACCAGAAATACATGTCTTAATCCCAAGAAGCAAATAACACCTAATTACATAATTGAATACACAGCCTCCAATTACAGTCATCATTTAACCCCCTATGGGATAAAGTATCACAGTTAATATTAATACATTGAAGCCTGTACATAAAAATTGTCCTTTTATGAATGTGTCATCACACTGAGGAATAGACATATTCAGAAACAGTACCTTGAGACCCACTGCTGTCCCCATGGTGTGATTTATTCAAATGTACAGATATAGAACTGACATATTTCTTATCAGTAATACATCTTACATGCTCTAACAGCCTAGTTTTAAAACATGTGTTACTGTCCCCCACATAAAATATGTGTAAAGGCCATCCAAGAGCATTCCCTATACACCTACTTCTGGAATGTACAGACCTCAACATGTTTCCCGGCCATTCCCCTCAGCAGGAATTACAGCAGTAAATAATGACAGATGAGTATACCTATCCACCTACTACTGTATGACATCTGGACAAAGCCTGACATAATTAGTGGACAGAAGCACAAATACACGGCCATACATGAAATATTGCTGTTATACACTGAGAAAGTTGCTGGTTTTACAAGGTTTGTTGTAACATATCTTTTCTGAGGGATATAAAGTCAGAAAAAAATGGATGTTACCATCTACATAATGCAATCACCAGTGTATGTTACTGATTTGCCTAGAACAACACCTGTCTGGGGAACAACCCATACATAACTCGCTAACCTGTGGCCATTATGTGGATGGCCCTACAGTTGAGAGCAATGCAGAGGCAAAACTTTGTCCGACTGAAAGCCATGCAGAAGTTGCATGTGCAGACAAACCCTGTTAATCTAGCAGTATTCCCAACATATTATAGCAATACTCACATTCTGCTCCTAAGTCCTGAACCTTCCCCACCATTTAGTTGGCTTGTCTCCACAAGTCTTGTTGTAAGAGGTAGTAGCCCACACAACTCCAGGATATCTTCCTCACAGTTAAGGAAGTGGGTTGTCATGACATTGGCTATTGGAAGAACTACACAGCTGCTCTGCATGCAATTAACAAGTGGGGAACCCCAATAGGTGCACATGCCATCACCTGGTCATGAGCATCACCTACAAAAGCCAAGATGCCACCTATTCAAACCAGCTCTATCCCAGTAGTGCACAAGGAGAGAGGAAAATAAATGAGATATAAAGTGGAAAAGACAAGAAAGAAAAAAGGTAAGTGGAACATGTAAGCAAGTAATTGAATCTAGTACCTGGTCTGTAATAATAGGAAATATGGTTTGGAGGAATATATGTCCCAAAATGACATGCTGTACTAATGTGCTACTAAACAGCTGCTATGGCCATAGCATCTGGCCCTCTCTGCAGTGTGAGATATCACAGACATACCTCTCAGCTGTACAGATCCTCACAGAATGTCCACATTTTACCATTGTGTATTTTTGTCTGTTCCTCCTGAGATCTGTACTTTACTGACAATTAGCTGAGGATTTAAGTCATCAGGTAATGACAAACACGAGTTTGAGACTCCACAACCTTAAGAGTATTCACTGTAATGCTAAATGTATCATTCTACAAACTTCCTATGTTTGTAGCGAGTATATTTAAAGTATGTCCCAATTTATCCCCCATTATTTTGGGCATTGTCCAGATGTAATGCTCTGAGAGGTTGTGAGGTGGGAACACAGCTCATGAGACTGACCCACCTGTGAAAGAACAGCTCACATATGACAGCTACAGGGATGTCTGTCAAACAGTTGTGACTGTGCCACTTCTAGGCCAGTTAATGGGATGTTCTCCATATCCACGTTACCTGTAATTATGAGTATGACACATCTTTGCCTTGTAAAGCTAAGACACCTATAGAGGGCGTGTGCATAGTAGAGTACTGTTACAAACCTGTGTTGAACTGCATGTGATATATTGACTTAATAACATTAAACTATACAGTGTTCTTCTGGACAATAAGCACATTTGTGACTGATATCTGTAGTCACATTCACATATACCTGTGTTATGTCACTCAAACCATTGACGCGTCTGTGAGCAATGGTATTGTAACGTAATAGCCTACTTATGACTATTGGACATCTTCCAGGTTATCACAGTGATGTCAAACCCTACTGTGCAATTAATGTACTAATGTATGGTGCAGCTATATTAATACAGTATCAGTACTGATGTCCCCTTTGACACACATTTATGTTTGCCATTGTCCAGACGTACTCCTGTAATAGGTTGAGAAGTATGAGTGAGCAGGAAGTATGTGAATACAGTGTGCCATACTTACATTCAATAGAAATCTATACCAGGTATCCCCTGAGCACATGTATGCATGTGTATGTTCAGCTGGAAGGCACAGAACTAATCGCATAGGTTACAAGCAGCCAGGTAAATAGGTTGTGCATGTTGCACATGTATGTTATATCAGTGTCAGTGCATACAACAGACATATATGTGTACAGCAACTGGTGGTTGCATTGCTCTGACACTGATGTAGGTACTGGAGTAGGCATGATTATCACGTATTAATCAGAGAAGTGTCCACCTGTATTATGAGCCTCTGTCCATGCCTACCACTACCAGCTATACCAACACTTATATACAGTGGATATCACAAGTGCACACACCCCTATTGGAATGCCAGATGTGTGTTCTGTATGACAATCTGACCACAGAAGATCATTTCATAATATGTCTCATCTTGAATGTGACCCCTAACCTATCCAGTTCCAATGCAATACAATCAAAGGTGTTTCTAGGAAGGTGAGCAACTATTGCCAAGTGAAGATGTGCCACAATGTTAGAGTCCAGACCAAGACGGATGAATGCTGTAACCATTTCAAGAGGTGCATACACAAGTTTAAGGGTGTGCACACTCATTCAAATGGCTTATTGTACTGATTATTATTTCCATATGTTTTCACAAACCAAAGTGTTATGCTTTCAATTGAATTGTACAGGCTATAGGTCACACTACAGGTGGGAATTGTTATGAAATGAGTTATTGTGGTGTCATGTTCCTATTGCACAAATACCAGGCACTGTATCAGGGGTGTGTAGATGTTATATTCACAGTAGCTATATAGACACAGCTGTACCAGACCTGTATATCCAGCCTCCACCAAGGTAGAGTAATCCCCTTTGGTGGACAGCAGCAATACACAAACCACATCATAGGTTGCTACATTGGGTGTACAGGGACACATAGGTACAGGCAACAACTTTGAAGCAAGTCCACCTATATCTGAGCAAGCAGATGACTTCACAGGTGATGTCCTGTAAGGCTGACTATGACTATTAATTGGATATATCCACACCACAAAGACAATTGCAACCATGTCTCCACATATGTTGAAAGCCTCAGATGTAACAACACAATTCATGCTGTACTGAGGGTAAAGAACACCTCATATACACATACCATGGATATAGGCAACCTGCATCACATAGGTTAGGTGGGAACATCGCCACCCTATCCACCCCAGTTGTACATGAAGATATGCTAATTAACCACACTCCTCCCCATAGCAAAGGTGAGCATGTACATATTGCCTACTGATGGCAACAGCAGCATATCTCCATGGAGCATACTAACTTCAGTGTCTGCCTGCTACATGAACTCAGGCATGTGCTCAGAGCTCCATCACACACCTCAGTCAAACATAGACCTGCCACCATACACACACCATCCATATGGAAGATGGCCACTGTCAACCCTCTACACAGAAATGAATGGAGGATAGAGGATTATACAATCAAGTGTCCAACATTGGGAGGAATAAGATAGCTCTGGGGCAGACATGTAATGCAAGCTGCAATAGCCATGACAGCTTGGAGGTTTCCAGGATAGTCTGAATTTTTTCCAACTGCTGATATGCATTTTGACAACCGTATGAGGTCCAGTGACCTTTTCCTGTTCATATCTTCCAGGTAACATACAGAGTGCTTGCCTACCAGCATTCTCTGTTGGGGGAGCAGACATCATCACCCAATATGTGATTGGACATTATGCCTTGTCATATGGACAGAGAGCAGAAGATGTGCGGGAGAGGACTGGCCTGTGTAACAGTGTGGTCCACAGGGCAAATGATGCCCGACTGCACAGCAGAACTTACGTGCATGTGCAGCATCAGGCCACCAGCCTCAAATGCCATGCCCATCAATGTGCTGCTGCTGTAGCAAGGGACCAGCTAGACACAGGTAGGGGCCCAGCCATCCAGCCCCCACTGACACCCACTGAGGAGCTCCTCACCACACTTGGCCCACACACCAAACGCACAGGCCATGATGCTGAGGGAAGCATTGTAGAGGTGGGTTGCACACACACACACACACACACACACACACACACACACACACACACACACACACACACACACACACACACACACTCTGGATAACGAGCATGCAGGTAAGGGCCCAGTGGGGATTATTGAACTAATGTATCAGACATGCATGTATCTGTATTGTATCCGCATGCATGTGTCAGGCCCGATTGCAGTTGTGGATGGGGTTTTCTAATGCACAGAGGTGCACATCTACAGTGAGGACAGGACATTGTGTATTATTCCGGTTAGTACTGTAGATGTGCAGACATGCTGCATTCATCCTGTACCAAGGCCACATGTGCATCTGCTGACAGTAACACCCGCTCATGACTACCTAGGACCCTCTGGTCTGCATATGGGACAGTAGCCTGAAGCTGGTGAGTATGACATTGTTCTGTTGTTGCCTGGCAATACCCCAGGCATGTGAAGCGAATGCAATTTACCATGCACACAACCATCAGTAATAGCTATATTGCTTTATGTAATACCTATATTGCTTGTTGCGCATGTTCACTTGTGCTGGGGTTAACTGTATTGCATCACAGTTGTCACCACTGGGGGCCTATTTGACATGAACTCAACATTCCTGTAGCATACCTCACAACTTGTCAGTACCAAGACGTCTGGACAGAGGCCAGCAAATTGTGTTGGACAAATGGCCTAATGTAAGGTCATGCTTGACACATTATTGATATACAGTGGATATAACAGGAACACCTTGCATCGTAAGATGCAAGGTGTTCCAGTTACATACTAATTAGTACCGCAATATGACAGTCCACACCTCTTCCAACCTTTAATGTGACCCATAACAGGTACAGTTCACTTGTAAAACAAAACATCTGGACTCATGTATTGCACCTACAAGGCTGGCCACCTGTGAGGGTGGCATACATCCTATCAGCATGATGTTTCAGTCAGGTATGATACCTCATGCTACCATGTGTGTCAGTACACTCACTGTGGCCTCTTTGGCTATGATGTCACATACATGGGCATTGTTAAGGCACACAGACCACTTCCGACTACGTCTAGGTTTCAAACATATGGCTATTCCAGACACATCTGTACAGAAGACTCTACAATAGTTTAACCTGCTGCATGTGAAGCAGAAGCTGTTACCACACCATATAAAGTAATGGCAGTGGGAGGTGGTCACCAGCCGTGTATGATATACACATCAAAATGGTATAAGCCACACAGGATATGATCCTCACACACAAACCGTTGCTAGCAATAGAACTCCTGCCTGTCTAGGTATTCCTACTATAGTGCTACGCAGTTATCAGATGCACCACAGAGCTTATACATTTCCACCTCTTCCAAAGGTACCTCTAAGGTGGATGACATCAACAGGTCTACTAAATTGGAATTAAGGGATGTGTAAAGGGTAGTATACAGTTCAAAAATGGTATTAGCCAGACAGTACATGATTCACACAGATTTGACATCATTGGGATTAGAAATCCTGCCTATGTAGGTGTTCCTACTATAATGCTATGCAGTTAGCAGACACACCACAGAGTTCATACATTTCCACCTCTTCCAAAGGTACCAAATGAAACTCGACAACTTAAGAACCAATTACAAGAGTCTCCATTCACAGGCAGCAATAATACATCCTTCCTTGTTCTTAAAAGCTGTAACAATCCACACCGCACGTCAGGCGATAACCAAAAGATTTCTTTAATATATATGTAAAACACACAAAAACGGATCACGCGCTTTCATCCACATAATGTGGACTTCATCAGAATCAATTAACTAATACAGTCCACAGTATTTAAACATAATTTGGCGCCAATTCTTACTACATTCTTAAAGACATCAACACAACTTTAATTCATAAGATAAAATTAATGAATAATTGAATAGATTGTTCTTACTGTAAAATAATACTTGTTAATTCTGCTAAAATAACACATTGCATACATCAAATAACCTCCCTTATAGTACTAACCAGTTATTACAAGTATACTTGAAAGTATGTGTAATGAATTATATGTTTGTGTACATTAAATAAAATGTCATAAAAAATCCATAAAAAAGTTGTTTTCCCCATACTAATTCTTCCTATATACATTTAAACGACAATAACAGTGTTAATGTTTGAAACTTCATAGAGCACTGTTTTTATTTATATATAATACTCTTTTAATTTTATAATGTGCCTAAAGACAGAGATGAATCACTTCCCATGTAAAACTTCTAGCATAAACATATTATTGTGAATGTGATTGATATTGTAAATATAGGTAGTTAATTTAATATTCTATTAAAAAATACTAATGATTAATAAATAATATGTTAAAAACTGTATATTAAAATATTCTTACATATATAATATAATAAATATTTTAAATAAATAAATAAATATATACTTTACTAATTTATTAATAAAAAAATATATAATAATAATAATAATAAATATATACTTTAGTAATTCCTTAATAGAAACGGCTTTACAGAGATGCCATCATTTAATCCCGGGGGAGTTGTGGCATCTGTCAAGATCTGCCATTTTGCTTCTTTTGCTGCTAACTGTGTCCCTAAATTTCCTCCCCTCATATTATTGTTAACTATCTCAATAATGGCAAATCTGAATTGATATCTATTGTCTCAGGATAAAATGTGCCTATATAGTGCATTAGTTTTGTCTTTCTTCTTAGTATCATATAAATGTTCATATATTCTCTTCTTAAACTTATGTTCAGTTTTTCCTATGTAATATCCTGGACATAATACACACTTGGCTAAATATACTACATTCTGTGTATTAAAATTACCTCTCACAAATTTTACCCTTGTTTTATTGATATTTTCTAATGTTGTGTGGTCCACTTCCATTACACAATGGCAATATTTACAATTTCCATACCTATGTGTCCCACTATACTTTGAAAGGGGATTATATATCTTTTCTGACCTTTCCAGAATAGACTTTAAATTCATACCCATTTTTAGCAAAAAATAGGTGCTTCACCCACTGGATGGGATACCCTCTATTAATAAATAGGCTACTTATAAATTCCATTTCATCCAACATTTTGTCATATTTTGAGCTCATTTGAGCTGCTCGTATACATTGACCTTTAAATATGCTTTTTTTCATCAAAATATGACAAAATGTTGGATGAAATGGAATTTATAAGTAGCCTATTTATTAATAGAGGGTATCCCATCCAGCTAATTAATGAAGTAAAGGCTTCAGTTATTAACGAATGGAGAAACAAGTATTTCCCAGTTTTAGGTAAACCACTAAGTCACGTCATAGAAAAGGATGTTAAATGTGATTATAGAAGAGCATGTATATTAGAGTATACATCTCAAGCAACTAATATTAAGAACATTATGAAAAAATATTGGAACATCCTTTCTTTGGATACTGAAGTTAGGAAAATAGTGGGTGAAGCAACTATTTTTGTGCTAAAAATGGGTATGAAATTAAAGTCTATTCTGGAAAGGTCAGAAAAGATATATAATCCCCCTTCAAAGTATAGTGGGACACATAGGTGTGGAAATTGTAAATATTGCCATTGTATAATGGAAGTGGACCACACAACATTAGAAAATATCAATAAAACAAGGGTAAACTTTGTGAGAGGTAATTGTAATACACAGAATGTAGTATATTTAGCCAAGTGTGTATTATGTCCAGGATATTACATAGGAAAAACTGAACGTAAGTTTAAGAAGAGAATATATGAACATTTATATGATATTAAGAAGAAAGACAAAACTAATGCACTATATAGGCACATTTTATCCTTTGACAATAGACATCAATTCAGATTTGCCATTATTGAGATAGTTAACAATAATATGAGGGGAGGAAATTTAGGGACACAGTTAGCAGCAAAAGAAGCAAAATGGCAGATTTTGACAGATGCCACAACTCCCCCGGGATTAAATGATGGCATCTCTGTAAAACCATTTCTATTAATCGATTACTAAAGTATATATTTTTTTATTATTATTATTATATATTTTTTATTAATAAATTAGTAAAGTATATATTTATTTATTTATTTAAAATATTTATTATATTATATATGTAAGAATATTTTAATATACAACTTTTAACATATTATTTATTAATCATTAGTATTTATAAACAGAATATTAAATTAACTACCTATATTTACAATATCAATCACATCCACAATAATATGTTTATGCTAGAAGTTTTACATGGGAAGTGGTTCATCTCTGTCCTTAGGCACATTATAAAATTAAAAGAGTATTATATATAAATAAAAACAGTGCTCTATGAAGTGTCAAACATTAACACTGTTATTGTTGTTTAAATGTATATAGGAAGAATTAGTATGGGGAAAAAAACTTTTTTATGGATTTTTTATGACATTTTATTTAATGTACACAAACATATAATTTATTATACATACTTTCAAGTATACTTGTAATAACTGGTTAGTACTATAAGGGAGGTTATTTGATGTATGCAATGTGTTATTTTAGCAGAATTAACAAGTATTATTTTACAGTAAGAACAATCTATTCAATTATTCATTAATTTTATCTTATGAATTAAAGTTGTGTTGATGTCTTTAAGAATGTAGTAAGAATTGGCGCCAAATTATGTTTAAATACTGTGGAATGTATTAGTTAATTGATTCTGATGAAGTCCACGTTATGTGGATGAAAGTGCTTGATCCGTTTTTGTGTGTTTTACGTATATATTAAAGAAATCTTTTGGTTATCGCCTGACGTGCGGTGTAGATTGTTACAGCTTTTAAGAACAAGGAAGGACGTATTAGTGCTGCCTGTGACTGGAGACTCTTGTAATTGTTTCTTCCAAAGGTACCTCTAAGGTGGATGACATCAACAGGTCTACTAAATTGGAGTGAAGGGAAGTGTATAGTTCAAAAATGGTATGAGCCAGGCAGTACATGATTCACACACACTTGCCAGTATTGGGATTAGAACTCTTGCCTATCTAGGTATTCCTACTATAGTGTTACACAGTTATCAGATGCGCCAAAGAGCCTATACATTTCCTTCTCTTCCAAAGATACCTCTAAGGTGGATGACATCAACAGGTCTACTAAATTGGAGTGAGGGGAAGTGTAAATATAATCATAAATGGTATGAGCCAGGCAGTACATCATTCACATAAACATACTTGCACACATACTCTTTCAAAGGTACATCTAAGGTGGATGTCTACTAAATTGGAGTGAAGGGAAGTGTAAAGGGTAGTATACAGTTCAAAAATGGTATCAGCCAGACAGTACATGATTCACACACACACACACACACACACACACACACACACACACACACACACACACACACACACACACACACACACTGACTTGCCAGTATTGGGATTAGAACTCCTGCCTATGCATTCCTACTATAGTATTGCACAGTAATCAGATGCACCATAGAGCCTATACATTTCCACCTATTCTAAAGTTACCTCTAATTTGGATGATATCAACAGGTCTAAATTGGAGTTTACAGGTCAAAAATGGTATGTGCCAGACAGTACATAATTCACACACACATGTATGCACACATACTTGCTAGTACTGGGATTAGAACTCCTGCTTATCTAGGTATGTCTACTATAGTGTGGCACAGTTACTGCATATGCTGCAGAGCTTACTGAGCTTTCCCATGGCCAGAGCTGTTGAAAACTGCTCAGCTGTGCTAAAGTATTACAGGTAGCCGACAGGCTGCCTTCTGTTCCACCCATACATCATTCTATTACTGTCTGTCTTGCACTTCAACTATTATTATGGCTTGGCATTTCACTAGGTTATATATCACCCAGTGTTGACATATACACTTTCCAGCAAAGACTGGACTAGTAGGTCATGAGGATAAGATCAAAACCTGCACTAAACCATGGGGAACACATAGCTCACCATGACACCCACTTTGACAGCCATGACATACAGTGAAAAAGCCACACACCCACCTTCCCAGAGGCACTCAATGGACATTTACCCAAACAGCACAGACCAGCAAGGCAGACACCCACTCAGACACCATGACATGGCACATGGCAAGGAACACATATTTAACCTACACAGTGTGCCCCCATCCTATGCTCCTAAGGCTAACCACCTTGCACAATACGGTGATCATGGGTAACGCAATACTGAGGCAATCACATCCCACTCAATAAGTTGAATATGAGCAGGTAACAGCCAAATATCTATCACATTTCAGCATCTAACACATGACACAGCCAGTCATGTCACTCCACAACAACTATGTGTATCACTCTGTATCCATGTGGGTGTGAAGGACTTGGGACACACCTCCTTGGACTACATGACAGGAGGCATGGTTGAACTCTCTAATTATGTGGTCCAGGCAAGTGTGACAGTAGCCCTGGGCAGTGTACTGCTGTCACCCAGAATGATGCTGCAATACTATCAACAGATGATTGACTGCAACATTGGCTTATGTGTTGTGTGTCATTCTCAGGGGATCAAGAACCTCTCTGCTTGGGATGACATCATTGACCTGACAGAACCCAATGACTTGCCACAGATGTCCTACATCGGTCATCACTGATTTGCCAGGTACTGGTGAAGTGTCTTGCCACCCCTATGGTGCCTTATTAAGCAGTGTTCCTAATGTTATTATCACCATAACAGCTACACATGTATGCAATCTGAGGATCATGCTGCTCAACAGTGGACATCTAACTGTCAGGATGCAGTAATTCATAGTAGTCGTGGGAGTGGAGGACACGTCTGCTGTGATGGAGAGGTGATTCACAACAGCAGACAACATACCTGCAGTATCAGGCTATGATGCATTCCACAGCTGTCAGCCCCGAAACATGGACCACACCACAGGTGGCAGTGTCTCCATATTCATTATGGCTAGGAAAACCTCCAGACTAGCATCCCATCATAATGCATTGGAGACTCTTCTGGTACAACCGCCCTGGGGTAATGGTGTTATCCAGACCATAGCCTGCTACAGGTCCACATCTATGTCCCTAGACAGTTACTGCACCTTCCTCAACATCCTGCCATCTCTGATGGTCCAATGTAATGTGGATGTTGTGACGTATACTAGGTCCTCAACATAATAATTTAGCAAAACATGCCCCCCAATGGATCCTCTTATTACACAATCACATCAACCCCCACATAGGATACTGATGATACACACACACACACACACACACACACACACACACACACACACACACACACACACACACACACACACACACTTGCCAGTACTATTCAGTCCCCTACCTAGTTATTTATTGCTACTAAAGTGTACCGCATTTATCGGGCACACCATCAAGCTTATTTGATGGATGTTGTCCCAAGGTACTTCTAAGGAGAGGAACATCACCAGTTCTTGTAAATACTGGCATTGGGTGATGTAGTTGGTGAGAAATTCCCAAAAGTATTTTACCCTACACACACATTTACATTTGCTAGGGGTGAGGTTTAAACCTCTATGTAACAATCTTTTGGGACCATCATGTTCCAAATTTACCACATGCACCACTGACCTTACATGGTTTAGGGTTGGCAACAGGTACTTCTAAGTGGGTGATATCTGCAGGACTGCTAAATTCAGGCACTGAGATGTGTACTGGGTCTAAATGGGGCCAAAATCTTTGAGTGATGGACATACATATGTACACACACAAACACTTGCCAGGGATGGGATTCAAACCCATACCTATGTAGATATTGCTACTACATTGTTCCACATTTATAGCATGCACCATGGAGCTTACATGTTAGAAGGCTGTGCCAAGGTATCTTTGAAGGTGAGTGACATCAGTAGCAGTGGCAAAGGAGGGGTAAGGGAAGTGTTGTAAGTGTGAATGACCACAAAATCAGGTCTCTACAAGGATACACACACTCTCTCACACAAACACTAACATTTACACAGTTGCCAGGATTAGGACTGGAACTCCTACCTAACTAAATTGCTACACTATAGTATTCTGCAGTTATCACAAGCGCCACAGAGCTTATATGTTGGAGAGCTGTGTAAAGGTATCTTTGAAGGTGTATGACATCAGCAGCAGTGCCAAAGGAGGGGTACGGGAGATTTATTGACCGTGAATGGCCTCAACCACATTAATCTAGAAACACACACTCACACTCATGCACAGCGTTACATTTGGCAGGACTGAGATCACAACTGCTACATGGATACCTATTTGTACTGTAGTGTTACACAGTTATCAGAAGCATCATTGACACTATAGGGCTGAGGGCTAATCAAAGGTATTTCTACAGTGAATGACAGCAGCACATCATGTGATATAGGCCAATGGAATGTGTAGTGGGTGGGACAGGCCTCATAATGGTGTTCTCTCTGTCGCTGTATGTCTTTCTCTTCCCCACGTCTCTCTGTGTGTATGTTTGACATATTATAATGTGTTCACCTTAGATATGTGTGTATATTCCTATCCAATGTGTGTGTGTAAAAATGGTTCACAATTTGGTGTGTGTGCATGGACAGCTGCAAATAACCAATAACTCTAGTCCACTGTGTTGTGAGACATGGGCTTCATTTCTCTAAGAGTAGGAGCAGCAAAAGTATGACCTTCTATACTGAGTGTGTGCATCCATTCCAGGGAGGGTTGGACACCAGTTCAGGGTTTTGTGTGCTACACCTACACCTAGAAAACTGTTTCTGCAGGATATGTGTAGATAGGTTGCCAATATGGAGACACAATGGGCTTAACATACAGGGGATACTGTAACTATTGCTATTTGAGCTGCTTGTGTGACATGTTTGGTTGTAGCATAGATATTCTGACATATGTACTGTTTTACACTGTGATGTGTCATGTCATAGACTACTGACAGTTAACATTTTTTGCTCACAATTATTTACTGGGAAATACTAGATGAATGCTACTGAGACCAATATTCTGAGGCATATAGACCACACATTCTTGCACACACCTGCCATTGTGGAGGGGTAGCTACAGACAATAGACTGCTGGTTCTGTGTAAGTAGTGCAGCACCTTGATAGTGTGCTGGCTGGGCTTACCCTCCTTGCGCTTTCCTCAGAAACAAGGAATGGTCATATCTTGCTGGGGAAGTACTTCTCAGCTGTACAAATACACCCAGGTTATCCAGAGGCAGGACTCATATGTCTGGTCAGTTTACCTTCACATTGTGGTTTACAAGTGGTTTTGTGGCTATTCATTCATGGGTTTGCAGTCGGGTGTAGTATGGGTGGACATTAGAGTTTCATATTTCACACACTCCATGACATCCATGCTTCTACACCCCCCCCCCCGTTATTCTCTCCTCCACCTAACATTATGTAAACAATATCTCAGAGGTATCCCTATAGTTGGGCCTTTATCCAAGTAGTATTTATGGCCTTATCCACAGTCCTTGCAGTAGGACACAGAGAGGCATGCTACTGGCATTTCTCAACATAGCCCTGCGTTTGTTTTCTGTTTACTGTTAGATTGTTAGTTGGGGCCCCCCCTGACATTTCATGCATTGGCACGATGGGTGAGGCATGGGCCTTTGCCAGAGGACTGTAGGCCATTTTAGAGTGCTGCCGGCCATCTGTTACTGCATTTCTACATGGGATTGTGGGGAGGAGGGGTGCACACCTGCAGACTTTAACATTTGAAATTACTGTACTGGTATTTCAGTTACTTTGTTGGCTTCCATTTCATATTGTATTGTGAACTATCATGCAGACAGGTGGCATATCAGTAGAGTACACATGTTAAATCTTAATACCATATATTTTAGTTTCAGACTTCTTACCCTTCAGAACTGGAATGAAACTGGCAGACCTATTGTAGTATGTCTGTGTAGGTCTGGTGGGGGCTGCTCACCATTGCCATCATATGGGGGCCTTAGCCCAGCCTTTTGTCATGGTCATCTAGACCTGTCCTGCTGGGTGAGAGTGGTGGAGGATATGTGACCCTCATTGACATCCATGTGTGTGACCTATTGACACCCACAGTTCTTTGGGCCATGACATGTACTACAGTGGGGGATGTCACCTTGTGTAGTGCTGCCTAGTATGTTGACACCAGTATTTGTTATGAATTTCCTGCTGTCCCATATAGCTGTCTGCTGCTATCCCATTCAGCCACCCAATTCCCTTGCATGCTTGCATCCATATCATACATACAAGTATGAGAACATACTACTCCATTCAGTAATTGATAGGAAGAGTGACTTATCTTGTTGCTGGGCCAGTACTGAGGACAGTAGTGGAGGGCTGACTATATGGGATGCACATAGTACATTCCCTGTACATGGTAAGTCTCAGGTAGTGCCATGTTTGGCATCCCTTTTACTGTCTGTGCGAGTCAGAGAGAGGTATCAGTCCCTGGGTCCCTACAGTGTCAATGTGTGTGCTACGCGTTCCCTCTTTGCCATGGCCTGGGCATACTGTGCATGCCTCCTTTTGCCTACAGGGTCAGGCTAAGGATGTTCCTCCTCTGAGTCCCTCTGTGCCTGTGCTGGCCTTGGCAATGGTGGGGGGCGGTGTGGCCCTGTACCATGCTGTTCCTGCTGCAGCTATTTTCGCAGGATCAGATTGTGTAGCATGGCACATACTATAAACATTTGCATACATGTAACTGGAGAGTATTGCAAGGCTCCACCGGATATGTCAAGGCAGTGGAACTGTGACTTGAGCATCCCAAACACACGGTCTACAATGATTCTGGTTTGTGCATGTGCCTCATTATGGTGTTCTTTTTCAGGTGTGTGTGCATTTTTGATGGGTGTCATCAGCCACGGCTCCAGTGCATAGCCAGCATCCCTCGCTAGATGGTCATATGGGATGTCCCCCCTGGCAAACACCTGATACAGCTACACATGTATGCAGTCTGAGGATCATGCTGCTCAACAGTGGACATCTAACTGTCAGGATGCAGTCATTCATAGCAGTCATGGGAGTGAAGGACACATGTCTGCCAGATGTGGGAGTTGTGATAGCTTCCAGGGCTGACAGCCCACACATTCATGATAATGCCCTGGGCATTGCACACGACCTGGCAGTTGATGGAGGGGAAGCCCTTGCGGTTTATGTAGACCCTGCCCCACTCACCGGGTGGTGCTTTGATGTGGATGTGCATGCAGTCTATAGCACCAACTACTTCAGGCTATTCTGATATACGGTGGGAGAGATGCATACGTGTGGTCAGCACCTCATGGGCAGTGGGGAAATGTATGTGCTCATTGTCATATTGTGTCATGGCATCCAGGAACTGGTGGAGTACCCTAGATGCTGATGCCTGTGAGACCCCAATGATATCCCCAGTTGGTCTTTGGAAGGTACCTGTGGCTAGAATTCTTAAGCCTAGACATACCTTGGTATCCACTGGGATGGGTTCCCCTTTATTAGTTCTGTATGTAATGCATGGCTGGCACAGCTCAACAATTTGCTGTAGAATGTCCCTGCCCACTCTATAGAACTCTACTATTTCCAGCTCATGTAAGCCCTGGTAGGTTACCCTGGGTCTGTGCACTCTTCTCCTTCTCCTCCTCCTCCTCCTCACTGTGGGTGGGTTGTCATCATTCTCCTCCTCACCACCCTCAGTCTCTAGCACATATTGATGGAGTAAAGCAGCAGCCTGTAACATATTTAGTTATTTTTGCCAGTTAAAAAACCCATCTGTGTACACCGGTGGTGTAGAGCTTGTGGGAAAAAAACAGTCTATAGGGTGTTTGCATACTTTATATTAGTGTGCTGGACTGTTGTATGTGTAATTTGCTGATTCTGATACATTCCACCTGCCAGCTATGCTAGTTCTCCTTGATTGCCTTCCTACTGCTGTTTCTCCTTCCCACTTCCTCCCTATTTAAGCCCTGAGGTGCGCCATGCATTTCTGATGCTCAAATGTATACAGTTCTGCTATTTCCTTTGTTTTTTTTGGCCTGCTGTACACCGTGCAGACCCTTTTAGCTGATGTAAACTCTTTTAAGCAGAAATGGCCCTCCCTGGACATGAACATGCTCTACATTTCATGAACTAAGACATTACAGCCTCAGACACACCCCTTTCCTTAGCTGTGCTTAGCTAAGGGCAAACACGGGCCACAGAGCACCAATGAGCATTCAGCGAGCTTGACACATCCCTTATGAAGTTATTCAGCTCTTATACTTGCACTGTTGTATTGCTGCACCTACATGGTTAGGTGCAAGCTGACACTTTGAGGAAATCTGTGATTCAGTATAATTCCTGTCATTTGCATACCCCAGTGTGTACATCCTTAATTACTGCAATTAGACATACCCTTTTTCCTTGACAAACAGTGTTCCCTCATATTGTTTACATTCTGCATGCCATTGCCTATATTGGCAAAATGCAGACTTATCTTAAAACTGACTTTTAATTTTTTTTTGATTTTTTGCACAATCCCCTTTGGGTGCTGCTGCCATGAGCTTAAACGGCCGTGATCAGCCAAAAAAAAAAAGTTTAATTTTATAAAAATATAAACATTTATTAATGCCAATGGCCTTATATTTAGCCATTTTGATGTGTGTTTGACTATAATACATGCTTTCCATGAGCTGTCCTACCTCTGTTTGCTCAGATGCGGAAATGAATTCGGTTGCTAACTGAATACATTTCTGCTCTGACACTGTTCCTGCACGGAGTCCAGCCAACTTCATGGATCGCAAATTCACCTCATTTGCATGGCATTTACCAGCAAATGAGGTGATTTGCATCCCACATGGCTTTCTGTGCAGTAACAGTGTAGGGCCGCTCATGCACGTGAAAATGTCACTTTCCTTGATCGCTCTGTGGCCATTTTCAATGCAGGAACTCCTACACTGTTCCAGCATGGAAAATAGCCACTTGTGAGTCCAGAGGACTGTCAAAAAGTTTTTAAATGGTGTATGCAAACCATATCTGTACTTAAGCATAGGTCTATAGCATGTGTTACAGAACAGTTAAACTGGAGGAATTTAGTGAGAGAATGCCAACCTAAAATAAATCCATGTTGCTTTAGGCCTACTTTTGTTATTAATTTGTCCATGAGAAGTCTTGTTTTTTCCCCCCAAAGATTTTTCTAAAAAAAAATGACTAGTCATTAACTAGATTGCTCATATACAGCAATCCCCCTTAACACTGAGAGAGCTATTGCAGACTGCCACACATTTGGAGCAAAACTAGTTCTTAATTTAATTTTCAAAACAACTTTAGTAATCCAGGATATAGTATTTTGACCAGTTTCTTCACGAAGAGTGCTAGTATTCCATCAGGGATAGCAGCACTGTTTTAATTCATGCTAAACATATTTCCAGGACAAATTTTTCTGTAATAACAGACTATTTGCCTATTCCTTGATCTACAGTGTGAAGGACTATGGCATTGCTATCTGAATAAAGAACAGCAAATAGCTCACAAAAATAACAGTAACACCATCATTATTCTTAACAGCAGTTCTTTGTTAATGAGATGTAGTTCCAGTCTACTTTCTTAATTTTTTGCAATAACTTTTCTAGCTACTGCCAGTAGATTCTACAATATTTTTTATTGTTTGGCTTTCACAGATAAAAGAAGTGGCACATTCATTAGCATTATTGATCCAGTTGAAGAACAATGATCAATCCATAACTCCTTAAAAAATATATATCTTCCCAACATACATTTAATTTTTCACAACCATAAACATGTATGTATATTCAGCTTTTACAGCTTTACTAAATCTCCAACAAACTAAAGGAGTCATTTTACTAAACTCAGTGATTTAAATGGAGTAACATTGTATGTATACATTTCCAAATCAAAATTTTCCAGTATAATTTGACTGACTGACTTAAGTAACATACTTTTATTCTTATCATCTATTGAGTCACTCAATCCACAACTATATAAAAAGTTCCAGAAATGTTGTCAAAATTATTATTATTATTTATAATTAACTTATATAACTTGGACAAGTTATTTTAAATGATAGCACTTGTATATTCATATAATGGGATAGTGTTCCATTCCTCTTTACTCATTTTATCTACAAATTAGTTTTATTTCTTACTGAAGGATAATATTAACTAATTAGCAGGCTCAACTAACTTATAGCATTTTATTGAATATTCTGATGACTTAGCTTTTCTTTTTTCAAAGCAATCAGATAAGTGAACATAAGCATTTCTTGGCTTTTTAGGATGCCACAAGAATGAAGTTAACATTCTTTCCATTTTCTTTAAAAGTGTTTTTGTCAAGTAATAAAGCTATTGAAAGCAATATATATATATATATATATATATATATATATATATATATATATATGTTTGTCTATTTTGACCCCTCGAATTTACATTTATTCGAATTTCACTTATCCAAGGCCACTTCTTCGAATCTTCATTACTCCAAAAGCACGGACTGCCTTGTGGAAGGAATGACTTGGCCACCATGGTGAAATTTGCCATTTCTTCAATGTAGTGCTATCTCAGAGTTGATATATTTAAGTAGGAGGGGTTGGGATGAAGCCCCCCACTTTGGTAGGTTTAGCTTTGGTCCATTTAGGTATTTACGCACAGTGGTCAAGTGGTTCCTTTCACAGGGAAAGGATTTTGGCAGTCTGTGCTTTTAGAGTAATGAAGATTTGAAGAACTGGACTTGGGGAAGTTAAATTCGAATAAATGTAAATTTGATGGGTCGAAATAGACCCATATATATATATATATATATATATATATATATATATATATATATATATATATATATATATATATATATATATATATATATATATATATATATATATATATAGATAGTTTACTATCAAAAAGACGAGGTTGCAAAAGATGAACGTTAACTTTCTCAAAATATTTCTTCGACTACTTGAATATTAATTAAGTCAAATGATTGAATGATATAGCTGAAAGTTGCATTTGATTATAATATTGAAAGATGAAGGTATTTTTCAGACTGCAACTTCTGGATGACAAAAACTGTGCAGGGTAAACCTTTTTTTTTCCATAATGCCATTGTAATGTCATGCTTTTCTGTTTGCAATTGATGGGAACAAGAAGACAGTGCATTCTATACTTCATAGTGTAACCAGGATGCAAAACAATCCCATATGTGCTGCCTTCCAAATAAAGTATAAGTGCAATAGGACATTATCCACGTACCATAACATGCATTCTTAGTGAGATCTGTGAAGTCAATGTTCAAAACTCACTCTTAGTATAACATCATGAATTAAAAACTACGGTGCTTTGCTACCAATTCAACAAAACCTCACAGATTAAGCTCATCTCTCTTAGATAACACTTTTAAAAAAACAACTTCCCGGTCAACAAAGAATGCCATTTTCGTGAAGATGGCAGGCAGCTAAGTGCCCTTGTTTTTAGATCTTCAATGTGATTTTGTTCCAGTTGTATGGCATGTAAAACATTGTTCAGAAACAGTTGTTTTTTTACCCAAAAGACGTCTTAGATGCCTATGCCATCCCTCAACACTATTCTGGGTTCGGGGATTACCAAGTGTGCATGTTTCATACTTATTCCAAACAGTAATATCAAATAATGGAGGTATTCACTCTGTCACACTTCGTATTCCATATCTTTGAAGTATGCCAAGTAAATAATTGTGTTTAAAAAATTCACATAGAGCTTTGCCAAATTCCAGCATTTCCTTTTCTATTTGATTAACTGTAGGCAGAATATTATCAGGTGTGAGGAAGGCTAATGCTGGAATCTGCTTACACAATATTGCGAAACACATATCATTTCCAAACTGTACAGTTAGACGTACCTTCTATATTTGTCTCCAAATTATTTGACATGAATGAAACCAACAGCCTTTAGCACTTGAGCCTGGCAAATTATGCATTATGCTGTTGACTGCGCCCTTTTTGAAATCACTAAGGACCATAGCCGGTTTTAATAGCAATTTGTGCTGTGTACACAGGTCTAGTACTAATCTTCAGAAATAATTCTGTGTCTTCTGTCTTTGAACACAGTAAACCATACACAATGGGAAGTACTTTTCCTTGAGCACTCCCTTCCAAGCTACAGTGTATGGTATACTCTTGCTTACACTCTTGAGTGCTTAGTGGAAAAGTGCCATCCACTAATATGACTTCACAAGCACACTAAATACGCAGTTATAATTACAACAGGTGGTGTTACATGAGGGGAATTCCCGTGATGTATAATAAATACACCACTCTTATTGTAAGTGGCAAAATCTCTGGCGTTAACTCTCTTAGTGAAAGATCATCCATTACATGTAGTGCTCTACCTTTCCTGCATATTCTATGGACGCTTTGTTTCAAAGCATCTGTCGTACTTTTGCCTCTTCAAATTTGGCAATATTTGGCCCACGGACATGTCCAGTAGTTTTTAACAACTGCTCCCCTTCACCAACTGTTTCACTAATGCAACAGCCCTTACACTTATCTTTCTCCCTCCTAGTGCAACACCAGTATCATTTACTGTCACTACACTTTTCCAGATAATATTGACAGCCATCAATATTTAACATTTGTTTCCTTTTTTGCATTAGTACTGTACTATATACAGTTCCAGTCTTGCTGGGAGTAGTGTCATGACTGTCAACATGATTCATTTTACACTGTGTCACCTAAACAAGAGAAAATATATCCAGCTAATGTACCAACATATACCTTTGGTTAGCCAGTAATTAATCATTTCCCTAGTTACTTACTTTATTGCTGTTATCCAACATATGATTTGTATGTCACTGGTATACTATGTTAGTGTTACTAAGAGCCCATTAATTCTCGGCAACTTCCTTGTATGCTGATAAGGGTTATTGCTGTAGTTGGACAGACATCATGTTATCGATAATCTTGAAGGCAAATATGCATGGTTATTCACATTTACAAGTAATCAACCATTTAGAATGGCCGTTAAATGACATTCGCTCATTTAAATTTCAATTTTCCCACTGTTAAGTAACTGACTTTCAACTATTTGATAGTAAACATATATATATATATATATATATATATATATATATATATATGTGTGTGTATAGGTTTACTATGACTTACCTAAATGGCAGGCAGTTCAAAAGTCAATGTGCAAAATCATGGTTTCCAAGGGGCAGGAAATTGAACCAAAAGTGGTCAACCGAGGTTAGTCGAGTTGCATGGTGCACTGTAGAGGGAGGTCACGCTTCAGTGAGGAACAGGGAAGTAGCTCATTTCATCACTGTAGTGCGATCTCTGAGTTGGTATATTTAATGTGCAGGGTTGTGGGGGGCACAGGGGGGCATAGCCCCCCTACAAAATAATAGAGGTAAGCTTACCACCATGGCTGGAAGAGGGGAATGTCAAAAATATCGCATGCACTTTATCGTGTAAGCCATTATCGATGTTCCACTCTTCCGCATTTATGAATATCAATATTTTTACTCAGTTTTATGATCATTCGACACAAGCCTATTCAACCATGCCATAGTAAACCAAATATACATGTCTATATATATATATATATATATATATATATATATATATATATATATATATATGTGTATATATATGTATATTTATATATATATATATATATATATATATATATATATATATATATATATATATATATATATATATATATATATATATATATATATATATATATATATATATATATATATATAGCGAGAGAGAGAGAGATAAAACATTGTTGGTAATAAGCACTAACCTATCCTCAAAAGAAAAAAAAAAAAATCATTCCATTTGTAATAAGAAGTAATACTTCTTCAATTATTTTTTCAAAATTTGTATCAATAATCTTATTCACATCTTGATAGATTTTTATTCCTAGACATTTTAGGTTTTTTTCCTTCCCAATTATAGGTTCATAGGTTCATACTAGGCTATCTGCCCTAGGGCATTTATAAGCCTAGCCAGAATGTGTTTGGCTTTCACCACCCATTTTAAATTTATTTTGCTATGCCCTTTTTCGAGGTTAGTATACTGTGCCTCTGTCTAACAGTGACACAGAAGTGATACCCGGGGTAAACCTATGATCTCCCATCCACTCATCAAGATTCCTCTTGAAGAGAGTCAATGAGGGACTCTGCCTAACCTGGACTGGGATTTTTTTCCAGAGTGAAGGGAGCCTCTGGGTTATGAATCTGTCCTTCCAGCATGTCCTATTTATTTCAGTGCTGAGGTTCAAGTCTCTCGAGCGCGTAGCTCGATGGGATATGGATTTTTTGAGGTGCAGCATGTCCCTTAATTCCGGGTTGGACATGGCCTTATACGTCAGGCACAGGTCACCTCTGAGCAGGCGGTATGCCACTGAGTAGAGCTGGAGTTTCTTTAACCGGGCAACATATGGCATCTGTTTGAGCCCTTTGATTCTCTTGGTGAGGTACGTTTTGGGTCTTTCCAGTTGCTGCAGGTGTCTGGTAAGGTACATCCCAAAAGGGGCATTGTACTCAATTATGGGCCTGATGAGGGATGAGTAAAGAGACACGATGACCTCCCCTGATCTAGATGTGAAGCCCTTCATGATTAGGTGGGCTATATAAAATGTTTTTCTAACTACTTTGGCCACGTGGTTGTCAAATGAGAGATTGCTATCAACTTGGGTCCCCAGGTCCCTAATTACTTCTTCTGTACTTAATGGATTACCACCTATGTGGTAATTTGTGGGCACTTTGTTTTTGCCAAAGGGGATGACTATACACTTTTTGGCATTTAGCTTGAGGCCATGGCTCTGGCACCAGTTGTCTGTTTCTATGAGGCCCTTTTGGAGGATGCTTGTGTCGGCTGGAGAGTCGATTATGGCACCTAGTTTGCAGTCATCTGCGAACTTGGTCAGCCACAGTCCTTCCGTGTTGGCCTGTATCTCCGAGAAATATATATCGAACAAGAGAGGTCCCAGGACTGAGACTTGTGGGACGCCACTTGTAACTGGTTTGGAGTCTGACATGGCTCCAGCAATTCTAACCATGTGGGTTCTGTCCTTGAGCCAGTTTGCAATCCATCTAGTGACATAGGGGTTTATATTTAAGCTGGTGAGCTTATCTATAATGCTCAAGTGGGGTATTGTATCGAAGGCTTTTGCGAGGTCCAGGTAGGCTGTGTGGACCACCTTCCCCTCCTCAATGGCCTTGGTGACTGTTTCAAAGAAATCAACCAGATTTAAGAGGCAGGATCTGCCCTTAACAAAGCCAAACTGGGTAGGATCCAATGTCTGTAGGTCCCCAATATCTTTATTTATGAGGTCCATGATGATCCTTTCCATAGCTTTGCAGACCAAGCTAGTCAGGCTTATGGGGGCGATAGTTTCCAGGATCTGTTGAGGCACCACCTTTATGGAGAGGGACCACTGTTGCTGTACGCCACTCTTTGGGCACATATCCTGTAGTAAGGCTGAGATTGAACAGTAGTTTTATGTTTGGGTTTAGCTCTTCTTGGAGTTCGTGTAGGATGCAGCCCGGGACACCATCTGGTCCCATTGATGCTGTGTTTTTTGCTTTGGAGAGGGCAGCTCTTACCTGAGCATCTGAGATGTCAGGGGAGCAACACTCTGCTGGGATAGATATTTGCCCTTTTGGGGGGGGGGAGTTTGCACTGAACCTGTCAGCTAGGATGTTGGCAATTTCTGTGGGTTCAGTGTATTTTTTGTCATTTTGGACTAATTCTGAGCAAATCTGGGAATTACCACCCAGGTTCCGAACATAACTAAAGAAAGCCTTGTGATTATCCTTAGTGTCCTGTGCAATTTTTCTCTCGAAGCTGGCCTTAGACAATTTTATGAGTGCCCGTAGTTTTTTGCTAATACTGATCAGTGATGCCTTCCCTTTTTGGGATTTTGCTCTATCATTTAGTAGCTTCCTTCTTCTATTGTATAGTTTGTTTATGGCTGGGGTCCACCAGACAGGATGTCTGCCTTTGGAGGATTGGGTCTTGGTTTTATTTGGGATCGCATGATCCATGCATTCCTGAAGGTATTCATAGAATGTGTTTATAAAGAATTCTGCAGTCTGGGCCGTATTTTCCACAGGCCCGGGGGCTTTGAAGGATTCCACCTCAGTTTTGAGGAGTGTGAAATTTGCTTTAGAGAAGTTTTTCACTGTGGTTTTCTGGGCAGGAGGTGGGGTCAGGATGTGAATATCCAGGGAGATTAGTTTATGGTCTGATCTTACCAGTGAGTGATACACTTCTGGTCTGGAGCATAGAGTCCGCATGTTGGTGATGATCAGGTCCAGTATATTTTCCCCTCTTGTGGGAGTGGTAACAAGTTGTTCCATAGCATTTGAGTTTATAAATTCTAGGAACCTTTGGGCTAGGGTGTTGAAGCTAGAGTAATGCTCCCAGTCTATGTTTGGTTAGTTGAAGTCACCCATTATAATGGGTTTTGGAGAGACCTTCATATTTTCCATTGTTCTCAGAAAGGCCGAGTGGGGTTCCTGGTTTTGGGAGGGTGGTCTGTAGCAGGCTATAAACTGGAAGGCAGTTTTACCCACTGTTAGTTGCACATGGATAGTCTCTGATGCTTTGTGCTTTGCCACCAACCTGGAGGTGTGGGTATCTTTGATGAATATCGATACTCCCCCTCCTTTTGTGGTTCAGTCCAAGTTTTGG
The DNA here is from genome assembly GCF_019279795.1 of Protopterus annectens. Classification (NCBI taxonomy): domain Eukaryota; kingdom Metazoa; phylum Chordata; order Ceratodontiformes; family Protopteridae; genus Protopterus; species Protopterus annectens. The sequence goes on from NC_056728.1 coordinate 916,941,494, forward strand.
GGCCGAAAAGAATGGCATGAGGTATAACCTGGTAGTGCTGGGGTGCTCTTGGGAGCCCTGAACCAGGTTTCTGTTACTGCACAGATATCGATGTTCTCCATGCTAAGGAGAGTTTTGAGTGCGTGCATCTTGAGGTTTAGACTTCTGGCGTTGAGTAACATTACTCTTAGTTTCTTATCCCTTGTGATACCTATGGAGGTGGGTTTGTCTTTTGAGCCTTGCCTAAAAAAGGCACTATGGGGGTAGCAAGAACCTTTCCCAATATCTGAAAGCCCAGGGGTGACAGGTGCAAGCCGTCCCTAGCGAAGCATCGTAGCTTGTCGAGCATATCATCCCAAGCTGACAGGCATTGGATCCCCTTTGAATGACACCAGTACTTAAGCCAATTGTTGAAATTGATCATCTTGTCTTCATATTGTGGCATCATTCTTGGTGAGGGTAAGATGCTACTCAAGGTCAGGGTCATACCGGCCTGGGCTACATGCTCAGAGAGCTCCTTTATGTCTCTTTTCATGTAGTCCAGGGAGGTACGTCTCAGGTCATTCACACCAGCATGGACAATGACTGAGTCATATTTGTACTTGCCTTGGAGTGACCTGAGTGCTTGTGTTATGTGGCGGATCCTAGCGCCCGACAGGCTGCTCACCGTGACCCTCTCCTTGTTCAGCCTGGTGAGCGGGACATCAGTGTGCCTGATGATAGAGTCACCTATTACAAGTGTATCAGGTGTGTTGTTTAGTCTTAAGGGCTGTGACTGTTCAGCACACTGGCTTTGTGAGATATGTGTTGCACGTGTTTTGTTTTTGGGTAGCGGTTGCTTGGGTGTCTGCTTTGGAGGTCTCTGCTGCTTAGGCAGATCTTTATTTAGAGCCTCTGAGTATGTTTTTGTGTGATTATGCATTTGGTTTGCTGTCGTGGTAGGTATATGTGAGACAGGAATTGTAGTGAGTGTGGTTTCCTTCTCCTCCTGACTGGTTATGCCAGTACTGAGTTGAGAGAGCTTAGCCTCCAGTTTGGCTATATGGTTGCATCTCTCACATGTGTTGGAATTTGTTGGGAAGAGGAGAGGGTTGTCTGTGTACATGAGGCAGTTGTAACATTGCCTCAAGATTCCCAGATTCACCAGCTGGACCGGAGAGGAGATTGACAACTGACCTTTGAACATGCTAGAATAATATTGGGGATGCCTTAATAATTGAAAACAAGGGCCAGTGGGGAGTGAAGGTGCAGTGCTTTTAATTTTTAGTGCTGACTTATATAATTGCTTTAGTGAGCAAGTGCCAGGTAACTTAAGTGCCAGGTAACTTAAATGCAAAAACGACAAACAGTAACTTTCTTTCAAGTGAAACAAGGAAATAAGTACAGTAAGCAATGCAGATATCACTAGTGATCCACAGAAGCGCTGAGAAGCCGTGTATTGGGTGGAATTAGCGTTCCAGGGAAATAACAAGCAAACAAACAACACGCATATAAACAAAGCTAGATTCAGCAGGCCTGGATCTAGTCTATGCTACAGCAAACAAGGTGTACCAATTTCAGTAAGATATTTATATTTAGCTTTAAACTTACTATCTAGTAACTTACTAGATAGTAACCATCAGGTAGTATCTAGTAATTGATGTAACACTAAAGTTTCAGTTTTATTATTATTAGCTTTTAGGAGTGATGCTTCTTGAAACTTTTCCTCACCTATTTCTTTAGCTGAATAATTTAAATACAGCAAAAAGCTATATTTCAGAGTGCAATCCTTGTTAATTGAGAATCCATCATTTTTTCATTGCTTCTTATACTGTTAACTAAAGGTTTGATAAATAATGCAAATAGTAGAGGGAATGAGGGGCACCCTTGCTTTGTGCCTTTGTTTAAAATAAATCCTTGAGAAATGTCAGATCCAATTTTAAGATGTGTTTCGGAATCTCTATACAGTTTTTTTTAATATTCCCATAAATTGTTCTGGAAATGCAAATACTTCTAAAGTTTTAAACAGGTAGTTCCAGTCAACAGAATGAAAAGCTGTCTTGATATCTAAGCTAATTAGGGTCACTTTCTTGTTCATTCCTTTTGATAAATCTGATATTTGCTACCCTTTTTATATTAGACTCTAATGAATGCCATGGTGGTACGGCAGTAGTGCTGTTACCTCACAGCAAGAGGTTCTCCCGTTTGATTCTCGGCTGGGCTTGGGAGTGCCTTCTGTGTGGTGTCTGCATGTCCTCCCTGCGGTTGGGTAGCGTTCAGAAGACATGCGTGTAAATGGGCGTGCCTTTGTTGAAGGTTGAGCATCGAGCTGGCACCTCAGCATTTCATAAAAATCTACTGCCAATCGTTAGCGGACCGGCGTTCTGCTGTGGTGACCCCTTGCCAGGAAAAGCCAAAAGACAAACATATGTTACTCTAATGACTATAAATCCTGTTTGCTCTTTGTCAGTTGATTTATCTTCTATATCTCTTAATCTCATGGTGAAACTGGAAGTAAATATTTTGTAATCTACATTTAATAATGGAATAATTCTGTATGAGGAAACTAACTTATGATCATTTCCTTGTTTAAGTATAGGTGAGATTACAGAAAATTTCCATGAGGGAGAAATAATTTTGTCACTCTGAATTTTCTGAAAATGTCACTCAGTAATTCTAAAATATTTAATGAAAGCAGACTATATAATTCCATACTTAAATGATCTAACCATGTAGCTTTACCATTTTTCCCTTTTTTAAAGATTCCTTAAGTTCTGTTAGGATAATAGGCTTATTCAGTGTGTATATTTGCTAGTCATTACATTTATTAACATTTTTCTTTAAATACTTGACTATTTTTTAATCATCAGGATTATTATTTTTATCTTTATTAAGATCCTCGTGGGATTTTTTTTAAAAAATGTTAAGCATTTTCTTTATGTCTGAAGTAAGCTTATTAGTGTGAGGATTTCAGATATTATCGATTTCTTCCTTTTTGCTTAACATCTTACTTCTATTAGCTAATCTATGCAAATTTTTTGAAGTCATCTCATAACTGTGAAATTTTATTTTTTCTAAACCTATCTCCAATTTATACAGTAAAACAAGGAGTTTTTTGTTGATTTGTGTTAGTTCTCTTTTGGTGGTTCTTTGATACCTATATGCATTAAAACTGTTTGATATTTTGTCATTAATTTTTTAATGACTTCACTACTATCTAATTTCTTTGTTTGTTGTTCAGATCTCGCATTGTGTATTTCATCTTGTATTTCTAACAACTCTTTATTCTATCTACCCTTTCATTTTATTAATAGACCATCATCCCATTCTATATTTAATATGCATTTTAAGGAGCCCCATAGTATGACTTTACTAATTTGACCATTATCATTCAAAGATACAAAAATCGATTTGTTCCTTAGGTTAACTCTTAAATTCTTTAAATTTAATCATATTCATAGGGATTCTATAAATAATCTTAAATTTATTCATGTCCATTATTATATTACTTCTTAGAGTATTATGATCAGATAAAGGACAAAAATAGTCTTAAATAATTCACTTCATTAAACAAATCTGTAGCGGCATAAATCCTATTAATTCTAGTTTGTATCCCATGTACATAAGAATAATGAGAGAAGAACAATGAGTTTTCTTCTGATTTTACTAGTAAATCAACTAAATTATTATTACTAATTCATTTGTTTAGTCTTTAGCTGATGCCAATATTTTAGGTTTCTTCTGTTCACTTGTATTTTTTATGCTAGATGTGCAGTTAAAATTCCCTGCTAAAATTAAAGTACCCTTCCAATGAATTTGTCTTAGACATTTTTGCACCTATTCCAATGCTCCAGTAAAATTAGCTAGTCTATAGAGTTTGCCATTATATTTAATTATTACAAATGTATACATTCCTTTTGGATCTTTACTGTATTCCATGAGCTTAGGCATTACAGTTGAATTTCTCCAAAGTATATCAGTTCCTATATTCTTTTTGTTAAAAGAAGCAGATGACATTCTATAAACTAAGTTATTTAAATATTGTATATCTTTATCTAGCAAGCAAGTTTCTTGCAAGAATATAATGTCTCCTCTATTTAATTTTAGATATCTCATTAATGATTTCCTTTTGTTGCCACTATTTAATCCATTTACATTGCTATCCATACTGTGTATTTAAAAAGATTTCTTTTAAAAGGTAATATGACACATTTATCCTCCATATTAATTTAATTATATATATCTTACTCTTATGCATTCCTGCAACACTATCTTAACATTCCACATTTTTTAAAATTGTCCTTTCTACAAACTAAACTACTTAAACTCATAAATAAAAACAAAGACAAGGCTACAAGTATAACTATCTATATTGCTATAAAAAAACTACCAAGGATAGCAAAGTTACTAGTTTGCCTATTGAATAGACAAACTACTATACTATCTCTCTACCTACCAATACCTAAAAAATTCAACAAAAAATAGCTAAAAGCTACCATGACTTACAAATAGTTAAAAGAATATTTTATGTAGTCAAGAATAATAAGAGACTATTAATTTAATTATATATTTTGCCATTTAAAATATTCCCCCATTGTACATAAAAGTGTAATATCCATCCATCCACAACCCCTTTTTCCCTTTTTTGCACATGGGGTTGGGGTGTCCCTTCTTCAGTGACAATCATCTAGAGCCAAGGTTTACACCTCTGGGTGGCTAGCCCTGCCGCTGATAAAATCCTCTTCTGTTAATCATAAATATTAAATAATCCAACAAATAGTGTACTATACACCTATTTATGTAATAGGAGAAGTATAACATATCCATTATATATTCCTAAATTATTTTTTCATTCAACATTATAACTAAATATTCAAATAAATAAGTAGAACAGAGTGGGACCTGAAGAGATAAAGATATCTGTAAACTTACAGGTGATGGGTAATGTTATCATCCTAAACTATTATACAAAAGGGAATTCAATGTGCAGATATATTTATCATGCTAAAAGATATGTGCATATTTTATAGATCTAACAAAAGCTCTGACTTAATTTTTACAGTACACATCTATATCTCAGAATTGTGTAAAACTCTTAACAGGACAAATATCAGAAAAATTAAAAATCCTCTAGCATGAATTCAGAAGTTGCAATGTGCTTAATTCAAATCCTGCTCTCCCTTCCAGAGTTCAAACTTATTGAAATTCTACTTGTTATCCAAATGGATTTACTGATTCAGCAATATAACAATCACATTTCAGCTCTGACTTATGAAATGAGTTATTTCAGGTAGTCTTAGTGAATATAATAAAATACAATATGCAAAACACTTCAAAGTTCATATGACCAAACCGTAAATTTCAGCTTTCAGATTATTTTCAAATGTGTTTATATAATTTTCTATGTAAATTACATGAGATCTTGTACATTTACATTTCTGACATATGCATGTGTATATAATACATATCTTTCTGATGAACAGTCTATTTAAATATATTTTCTGTCTTATGTTCCCAATAATATTCTATCTTATTCTATATAACTTTTATTTTAAAAATCTCCCCTCAAAGAGCTATTTAATCATCAGCTCTCTGTCACAGATTATAGCATGTGTAAATATTTTTTAACTTACTGATACTGCTCTTTTATTAATCTTACATATTAAATATTTCATTCTTTATGCATTTGCATATTATTCATAAGATGTTAACTTTTCTTAATAATTCTAGTATTATAAGCAATCTTTACTATATGTATGAGAATTCCTGCTTGTTTAACTTGAATCTGTGTTTTAGCCATTGTGAACTGCTGTTTTCAGTTAAGCTTTATATCTTAATATTAGAATTTGATTACAGCATGTAAAAATGACAACTCACAGCACATAGCAACTGCTGATTTTCACTGTAAAGTTCTACTCTTTCTTAATTCTTTTAAACTTTTCTAATCAGTAACAAACATCTAACTTTACTTATTTTCATTAATATATACAATTAGAGTTAATCACACTACAGCATAAGCTATTAACATTCAGCAAAATGTAAGTAAACTACAAGTCAACAGCAGTTCAATATAAAACATTACTATAGCTTTTGTTTCAACAATTCTTCACTTCTAAGAAAAGAAAAAAAAAACAGATATTTATGTGCTTCTTAATACTAGCAGAAGGATATTTTTATAAGGTTTCTATAGTCTCTTAATTAGTATACAGTTTGTGGTGCAGTTATTCTACCATGGCAGATTAGCTCTTGTAAGTCTTTATTTTGTGCATACCCATCAATTACCCATAGAAGGAGATTGCACAAATAATCCCATTTCTAATTACTACTAAAATAGTTAATATTGTCATGTATTCCATTTATTGCTTGTGAAATAAAATCATTATTTATCTTATAAAATTTCTAGGCAGTTCACTTTTGGACTTAACCTTTCTGGAGTAATGAATATTTGCTAAAATGCAAGTATGTTCAGACGTGTTTTTTGAGAGGTGGTCTTAACATTTGGTTCTACTGTATCATTGTGAATGAATGTTTGACACAATACTTATTAATGTCACATTTTGAATGTATCCAAGATGTGTTAGTTCTTCTAGGGAACTGATTTAACAATGTTTGCTGGATGGATTGTGAGTGCAGTCTTTATGTGGTGAATATAAATTTCCATTTACAATGTTATAGTCTTGTCTTAAGCCATGAATCAAAAAAATTTCAAATTCTTTTAGTTTGTCTGGTATCAGGTTTGAAAATTTGCTGAACCCCAAAGTATAACAATCCTGTGTAGAAATATTTGGAGTAATACAGATACCTTAACAAACCCATGTATTCATCAGGATAATGGGTCTATATCACTTGATTGAATGCTTAATTGAGCAAATCACTATTTGTTGAACCCAGTTCAGTGAAAGCTCAATTAACTGAATGGTCATTTAAGCGAAAAGGTTCCCAGAGAAAAAACTACTGGGCCAACAAACGACCGCAACAAACACAACAAAATTTAAAATTCTGCAAAGTGGGAACTTCACCCCTCACACCCCCTAATGTTGGGGGCTTTGCCCCCCACAACCCCTAACTAAATATACCAACTCCAACATCACACTACAGCATTGAAAATGGCAAATTCCCAATGATGGCCAACCACATCCTTGCCCTAGGAAACTTTTCACTGAAATGATCGTTCACTTCATTGATAATGTGATATACTGAAATTGGATATTGACATATATTGATAATCCACCACTATTTGTTTCAGTCCTGTGCAAGCTATCAAAGTCAGAGGGTGGCACCTAAACTATACCATGTCACTGTAACTGCCGTAAGGTCCATAGTCGTCTGAAATGCCAGATTCTGAATTTCATTAATTTTCCTATTTATGTTTCTTGCATTATACATTAGAATGTATAGGGAAACAATTATAGCACATATTCTCCTATGTTCTGTTGATTTTGAACCAAAATGACCGAACTCTATAAGTCAGTTTGTTAGCCAGTATCCTGTGGCCAAATGTCTCCTGCCTTGTGCAAAAAGGTTTGCTTTGGATATCATTCTTTTCCACAAGAAAATATATTTTAAATATTTTCTGTGCATGCACTTGAACTCAATTATTATTGTACTCTCTTTCACTTTCTTGAGTCACAATGAAGTCCTGGCTTGACACCATGAACAGCCACGACTATATGTGGAGTTTACAAGTCAAAGGGGGAACCAAAAGTAGGTTTCCAGCCTTTCTTCCATATCACACATGGAGAATTTAGAGTCCCTGATCTTCCTACTTCATGTCTATGGTTTGTGGTTAGAAACCACAACACATAGAGAAAATCCTTACAAACATAGATAAAACATGCAGATACTGCATAGAAGGTACTCCAATCAAGAAAAGGACTGGAGAACTTTTTGCTGTGAGGTAGCAATTATACCCATTGTGTCTATTTGTGGCAATAATATCTTGGAGATGCAGTATTTCAGAGCAGCATACCCAAAGGGATATAAAAAATCTTATAAAATAATACAGTTTAGATCATCAGTGTGTGTGAACTCATAATAAATAAAGCATAATGCAGCAAACTTTTGTCATTATACTATTAGTATCTATCAAACTTTTATAATCTTTTACTAAAACACATTTGAATATTGTTACTACACTGTTTTGAGGGCAATACGTTGAATACTTAGCTTCATATAAAAGCATATAATAGCAATTCTGACAACACAAGGCCTATTTCTTATAGTTTGTGTATTTCTTCACACCTGGGTTACTGACTTGATTGCATTCAAATGAAATTTAATTTCGTAATATTTTCAGTGTGGACTTTGAGAGTGAACTTACATTGTCAGTCTCAGTTCTTTAAGGATAGGTGTTTGTCTTACAGGCAAGGTGACAAATAGCAATATTGCAGTATTAGCAATTTTCTTAAGTAGGATCAAGGGCTAAAGAACAACAATGATTATAAATGAGATTTGGGAACAAACCAATTTGTCCAGGGGCATTTTCGGGGTGTGTCTAGAGGAATAGTAATGGGAGTTAAGATGGTAGTAGAAAAAAGTTAATTAGTGTGCTGGGGATGGAAGCTTTAAATTGGGAAAGCAGAATTGTTTGTAAAAATGAGGTAAGTGTAAGGAGGGGCTTAGCTGGTTTTATGAGAGTGTAACAGGGTAAGGAATCAGATTTTGGCATTAACTTGCTACCCACACTCCCTACCTCTTTTAGGAACATTGAGGATTGTGTGGTTATTTATAGGCTGGTTGTTTTGGCAGAGAAGAGGGGTAGGCTTGTTCCTCTTCTGTTCTCCCTATGGTGTTGGATTTTTAATTTAATGAGTTAGGGAAAGAAAGCGAGTAATGGGACACTGCTTGATAACTAAAAGTAGGCGAGTGAAGGCGGGGACGTTTCTTATTTGATTAGGGTGAGCATGGTTACATTGCCCTAATAAAGGGGGTTGTATGTTTAATTCATCGAGTTGGGGAATAGCAGTGAGTGATGGGATACTGCTTGGTAGTAAAGTAAGTGAGCGGAGGTGAGGATGCTGCTTATTTGGTTAGGGTGAGTGAGGTTCTGCCCTTGTACATGGTTATATGGATGTTCATGCTATGATTAATACATTAAATATTGTTCAATATATTTATGTTTACGGAAGTTTAATAAAGATTGTAAAATGTCATTTAGTGTGGTGTATTTATTGAAGGGACCAGGACAAATTTACTTGTTTACATTTGTTAACTAGGAAATGCAAAAGAACAACCAGTATAATGCTTCATTTTAAGAGTAACCTAGGAAAGTACAAAATATGTAGTAGTGTAAAGAATGCACTGATGTAATTAAATGTACTTAATATTTCAATCAATGCAAAATCAAATGTGAAAACACAGAGAGCAATTTATACTTTTGTAAAAGTAAGGTGAAATATGCAGTTCATAAGTATGGGTAACTTTGCTCATATAAATCTCAAAATAAAAGACACATTTTAGGAAAGCTGACCAGTTGATTTCAGACCTGAGGTTGTAATTCAGCTTAAGAGTGACCATATCTTACATTGATAATATTGTACTTGACATTTTATTATAAAATGACAAAATCAAGCAATTGTCATCAACAGATCCAAATTAGAGATAACTACTTTACAGCAACTATGATTGATTGGACAGCCTATGAGTATTGACACATAAAGTAATATTCAATGCTCCAGTGGGAAATAATCAAAACCAGAGAGGTTTGGCAGACAAGTTAACATTCAAACTAGCTTAAAGACCATTAAAAAAAGAAATGAATCTTTCCTTCAACAGATAGTTTGGTCAGGAAGTACCAACATAGGAGAGAGAGAAAGAGAGAAGACAGGTTGTCAGAAACAGCAAGAGATATAGACAAAAACAGATGAAGATGGAGATTTAGTCTGGTTTGCCTGATGACATTATAAAGTAGGTCTAATAGCTTTGTCCAAACTTATACAAGAAGAAGAGAGTGATGAATAATTAAACAGGTGAAAATAAGGGAGAAGATAAAGAGAACCAGATTTTATGTCATAAAAAGAGGAAATAGGAGTTCAACAGAAGCAGACTGAATTAAAACGGGAGAAGTGTAGGCTTCCTCACCCAGTTAAACTTACAAAAACTGGAAAGTAATCAGAATCAGAACATCTCCTCTGAAAAAAAACTAAAACGAAAACTACCTAACACAATGCATACATATGACTTTTATACCTCAGGGTCTGTTCATCAAAGAAACAAACTCCACCATTGTGTCACACTTCCTTAAGTTTTATCTTCTAAAGTGTAAGATGTACTTAACAATACCCCTTGCTAAAATAGATTATAAATAATTTATGAAAATTTAAGGATGATTATTATGAAGCTCCAAAGCTAGTTACGAAAATAAAATCACCACTGATTCTCAAGACAACCACAGAGCATTCTACAGCTATGCCAAGAATCTCAATGGCGACACTCAGATCTCTGAGCTACAGCATAGTGGCACTAGATATACAGAACCAACTGATATTGCCAACATCCTGGCAAATAGGTTCAGTGCAAACGTCATCCCTCCCTTCACCCCCCCAAAGGTCCCATTACTATACCGGAAGAATGCAAAGCCCCTGTAATCACAGCTGCACAAGTAAAGCCAAGAACACAGCATCCATAGGACCTGACAGCATCCCAGGCTGTGTTCTGCATGAAGTACAGAACAAACTGGCACCCCACCTAAGTACCATGTTCAATCATAGCCTCACTACAGGCTTTGTGCCTACTGAATGGTGCACAGTGATGGTTATCTCACTCCAGAAAGGGGGCGCCACTATGGACTACAAGAACTACTTCCCCATTAGCCTGATGAGCCTGGTCTGCAAAGCCATGGAATGTATCATCTTAGAGCTTATAAACAAGGACATATGTAACCTCCAAACTCAGGACCCCACTCAGTTTGGGTTTGTAAAAGATAGGTCATGTCTCCTAAACCTGATTGACTTCTTTGAAGCAGTCACCAGTGCCGTGGACGAGGGTAAGGTGGTTCACACAGCCTATCTTGACTTCGCCAAGGCTTTCAACACCATCCCCACTCTGGAATTATAGATAAACTCACCAGACTGGGCATAAATCCCTATGTCACAAGATGGGTGGCCAACTGGCTCACTGACAGAATCCACACAGTGAAAGTAGCCGAATCCAAATCCAACTTCAGACCAGTGACAAAGTGGAGCACCACAGGGCCCAGTTCTGGGTCCTCTTCTGCTTGGCATCTACTTCTCAGAAGTCCAGGCTAATGCAGCAGGTCTTTGGCTAATGAAGTTCACAGACAACTGTAAACTAGGTGCCATAATAGAATCAGCTAATGATGTGGACATTCTGCAAAGGGGCTTCACTGAGACTGATGCTTGGTGTCAAAGTCATGGCCTCAAGCTCAATGCCAAGAAGTGAATTGTCATCCCCTTTGGGAGAAACACTGTACCCATAAACTACCACATAGGCGGTAGCCTACTAAACACTGAAAGTGAGATAAGAGACCTTGAGACACAGGTGGACAGTAGTCTCTCCTTTGATAATCACATTGCCACAGTAATCAGGAAATCCTTCTATGAGGCACACCTCATCACAAAGGGATTCACCTCCAGAAAAAAAGAGGCCATTGTTCCTATCTATTCATCCCTCATCAGGCCCATTATTGAGTACAATGCTCCATTTGGCATGTACCTCACAAGACATCTGTAACAACTAGAAAGGCCACAGAAATACTTCACTAAGAGGATTACCGGCCTCAAACAAATGCCATATGCAGACCATCTCAAAAAACTCCAACTCTACTCCGTCAATTTTCGCCTACTCAGAAGCGACCTCTGCCTAACTTACAAAGCCATGTCAAACCCAGATCTGTTGGACATGCTACACTTAAGGAAACCCCAATCTCTCCAAGCCGCATGCTCCAGAGACCTAAACCTTGCCACCACAATAAACGGAACATGCTGGAGGGATAGATTCCTGTCCCAGAGACTTCTCATGCTCTGGAACAGACTACCCATTCATGTCAAGCAAAGCCCCTCATTAGCCCTCTTTAAGAAAAATCTCGACAATTAGATGGGAAATAGGAAATTCACCCTGGGGATCACTTCTGTGGCTCTGCTAGACAGGGGAGCAGGAAAATAACTTTCTTGGGTGGCAAAAGCCAGGAAACTTTTTTGGCTAGGCTTATATAGGCCCCAGGGCCGATAGCCTAGTAGCTACTATGAAACTATGAACCTAAGAAAATGCTTGCTGTCAGACTAAAGCCAATTATTGCATATGTAATACTTCAAGCAAAAGGAAGATATGTTAAAAAGAGTTACACTGTACCACAAGTAACAAAAACAATCAAGAAACAATACTTGTCTGTCTTGATACAAAGAAAATCTTGGATATATTGAATTAGCAATATCCAAAATTAATTAACAAGCAACATTATATATTCTAAAACAATGGTTTCTAGATCATTTCATTATGCTTATTCAAGAAAAGAAGTATGTTTATATATTTTGGATGCTGTTCTAGGTATGTGTGATTTTATAAACGAACAACAGTGTGTATCCATGCAGCCACAAGCCAACAACAATAACCGAATAGAGTGATATGGGACAGTCCCATAATTATAGCCTTAGCTGATTCCACTGCTGCTAAGCACTTAAACGAATTCCAAGTGTTCTCTTTCTGATAAGGATAGGAAAATTATTGATAATTATGGGGAAAATGGATATACTTATTCTACTTTGTTTTTCAGAATATTGAATTGTTAGATTCATAGGCCAAAACTTGTTCTGACAAATTGTGAAATTATGAGGAATGCTTTATTTGCAGTTTGTTCTTGTGAGGACAAATCTGTTTTAAATAACTTGATTTCTTCTTCTGCACAGTGTATGACTCTGTTGGCACTTCCTTAAGAGCTATGGGCACTGGTACTATTTTAAGGAGGTTGCATGGCTTCATTCTTACAAACTTCCAAATGATGTTAAAAATTACATTTTAAATTCTCTTTTGGAAAGAGATTTATTGTTTGGCTCATCTGCTGTAGAGGTGATCAAAAGGTGAGATGATTTTTTCAGCTCTTCTTTTCCAAATTGTTCAAGGGATTTTCTTTCTCCTCTTCCATTTTTGGCAGAAAACAGACTACACAATCTCAACAGAATCCAGGTGAACAGAGGTTTTAGAAGGAATGGCAAGGGGGTTTGAAAAAGAAGTCTCTAATCTCCCCAAACCAAGGATAGTCCAATCTGTCTGATCGACTAGTCAAGAGACCCTGGTCACCTTTTTCTTTCAGAAAATTTTAATTTCCTTTTTTCGCTTTGGCAACAGATTGTTTCAGACAAATGGTTCTGAATATCATTCATCAAGATTACAGATGGCAGTGAGAAGAAATTCCTCCTTTTCATTGGGGTCGTTCCTAATCCTCCAGCTCAGACTTATTTGTTTCTACCTATTCCTCATCACATCCTGTCCCAAGGACTGATAGAACAAGTTCTTCCTCCTCCTCCTTGTTAAAGGGTTTTTATTCAAGGATGCCCCTAGTGCCAAAGAAAGAAAATAATTGGGGACCAGTCCTGGATCTTTCTTTTCTAAACCTGTTTGTGATGTGCGCTAATTCAAAAATGATGTCACTTCACAACCTGTTACTCTTTTTCCTCTTTCAAGTTTCCTGGTAATGCTCGACTTAAAAGATGCTTATCATGACATTCCTATTCATCCAGACATCAGATGTTTCTTAATAATTTGTACATCTGAATCACATTCTCTGTCTTAACCTTTGGACTATCCAGTGCACCAAGATTGTTCACAAAGTGTCTAGCTCCAGTTATAGGTCATTGCAGGCTACAGAGTATCCACATTTTTTTCATATTTTGACAACTTGCTTATCTTTGCAGAGTCTTTCTCAAAGTGTTAGGAATCTTTCTCTTGGATGAGAGATCTCTTACACAAGCTGTGATTCCAGGAAAACAGTCAAAATTCTTTCTTGACTCCTTTACATAGGACTGTGTTTTTGGGATGTCATTTGACCACCTCAGTTCAAAGAACTTTTCTGCCACAGGAAAAAAACAGATCCTTATTTAGATATTTCCTCTCAGACTTTGGTCACTGTGAGGGAATGCATCAATACTGTGGGTCTCATGGCATCTATGATCTCACGATACCCCTAGCAAGACTCCACATGAGAAAGATACAGTGGTAACTGAAATCTGTTTCGTCCCAGCATCAACACCATTTATCTTGGGGTTTATCAAAAGAGAAAGATTCTGGTGGAGACAACAGATACCCTTTAATCCAGGTCTCCCCTTTTCCCTCCTTACTACAAAGAAGTCAGTCACCCCAAACACTTCAGAATTTGTTTGGGGAGCAGGTTCAGGAGGGATAAAAGTACAGGAATGTGGACCACCAAGAACAGATGCAAGGACATAAATATCTAGGAGATCCTTGCCCTGATCAAGGCACTTGACTGTCTGAACCATTTTTGGCCCCTGGGACCACCTTAAAGTGTTTTTGAGATAGTGCCACAGACTTGTGGTGCATCAACAAACATGGGGTAACCAGGTCATACCCCCTTTGCAGACTAGCTATTTTAGCTTGGGGTATAGCTTCACAGCACAATCTCACGATGCAGGCATCATACATTCTGTCTGAACAAAATTCTGTGTCAGACAAGCTGATAAGGACCTGGGCAGATGGTCATGAATAGAAACTAGATTGGGCATCTTCCAAGATTTGATCCATCTGTGTGCAGATTCTCTAGTAGACCTTTTTGACTCCTCTTTGAACAATCAGCTAGAAAGATTCTGTTCCAGGATTCTATGCAAGAAGACCTGGAAGACAGATGCATTTTCCTTTCTTTGAACAAGAATGTTCCTCCATGCTTTCCCACATTTTGCACTAATATCAAGGGTAAGTCTGAAGATTCAGAAGAAATCTCCAAGAGCATTATGATGACTCCCTTCTGGGCTGAGTAACTGTATTTCTCCCTTCTCTCAGAAATAGTCGGGTGTAATTACCACAAGTTTCCACAAAGACAGGATCTACTTACAAAAGAGCATGAATGTTTGATACACTCTGACATCATTCATTTTCTTTTAACTGCCTGGATGATAAGGTCTTAATTCCTTTTAGGTACTTGTTTACTGAGCATATCTGTCAGGGATTTATGAAGACAAGAAAGCCTGCTACTAGAAAATCATATATTAGTAAATGGAAAAGCTTTTCTAGATGTTGCCAGTGACATAACCTGCACCAAATCAGGGCTAATTTTTCTCTGGTTTTACAATACTTTTGTAAGTTACTATCATATAACCTTTCTTATTCCTCTATAAATGTTCATTTATTAGCCTTTTGAGCATGTCTGCACACATATCCTCCTCATGTTAAAATGTTTTTGAAAGAGGTTTTGCATAAGGGGTTGGCAAATAAACTGGTGGCATCTCCCTGGGATGTTCATTTTGTGTTAGAGAAACTAACACTTGCTCCATTTGAACCAGCTAATCCGGGTGACTTGAGGTTCTTAATATAGAAAACAGTCTAACAGATTGCCCTGACAACTGCAGGAAGGGTATCTGAGTTGCAAGCTCTCAGGGTGAGTCAAAACTACCTCATCTTCAATAGGGACAGGGTTTCTTTGAGAACTAATCCTTCTTCTTTGCTTAAAATGGTACCCAAGTTTACTTTAAGCCAAACTATCCATCTCCCCTTTTTCTTTACTGAATCTAAAAATGAGGTAATTACCTCCCAACCAGTGGTAGTGGTGCTGCGGTAGCATTGTTGCCTCACAGCAAGATGTTGTCCCGTTCGATTCTCAGCTAGAGCGTCTCCTGTGTGGAGACATGCATGAATGAGCGTGCCTTTGTTGAAGATTGTGCATCAGGGCTGGTAACTCGGCACGTAAAAATCCACTACCAAACATTAGCGGACCGGAGTTCCACTGTGGTGACCCCTAACCGGGATAAGCTGAAAGACACAACAACAACCTCCCTACCTTTGATGTCCCCACACAACTGGGGTACCATCTTGACAGAACTATATCTCTCAGATCTTCAGATCAATTGTGTGTTTCTTGAGAAAGTAAAAAGAAGAGACAACTTGTGTCAAGACAAACTATTTCCAAATGGTTGTCTAAGGCTATTACCTTTTGTTATACTCATCATAACAAATTAAATTCAGGTAGGGTCAAGACCTTCTCTATCAAGGCCTTAGTTTCACCTATGGATTTTCGGAAAGGGATAGATACTAGAAATATTCTCAAAGCTTCCAATTGGTCCTATATATACTTTTACAAAGTACTATAAGTCTGGTTCCTTCTCTAGGTCCAAATCAAGCTTTGCTAGGACCATTCTCCAAGGGTTCCTGGACTCTTGTCCTTCCACCTCCCAAATATAGACAGATATGGTAATTTACCCATATAGTTAAGGCTAATGCAGCAGTAAACAATGTAAAGAACATAGTACAGTTGTGTAAGCTGAACTTTCCATAGCAGTAGATGTTGCAATGATTACTGCTGCATTAATTGATCCCTCTGTCCACCCCCCTTGGTTTTAGTGTGTTTTTTATGCCAGGGTTTGGACACATGTTTATTGTCCCTAGTATGGTCATTTCCAGGCTCTGCCTCCTCCTTTCTACTAACAGAACAGCACTGAAGGGCTTTGCACCCATTATATATCCTTGACGAGGTATAATCAATTTACCTAAGGCTACTGCAGCACTGATTATCTGAACATCTACTGTTATGGTAAGTTGAGCTAATACAACAGTACTTTGGGATTGAAAATAACACACTGTTAACATTATATTAAATTTATTTGAAATTTCATGCAGATTGGAATCACTGGTTTTACATTCATCATAAAATCTGAAGTGCAGCATATTCCATTGCACTACATCATACATTTTTTTGAAATCATATCCACTATGACTAAAATTGAGCTATGACAGTATAAGCTGAATAGTTACCTATTAATAATTTATACATTCCTGACAATCTGGATAGAGAAGTAGTAAAATGAATAATATGACCATATTACTGAGCCATACCACAGGATATTAAATAAGCAAGGAAAATTTGATAATTGTTAGCACCCTTGATAATTCATCTCCTATCTCTAAACTCAGTACATTTTCTTTGGAAAATTCTACCAGGGAGCATTTCTATTTCCAGAATGTCTTTTCTTAATCTTTCTTGCTATCAACTCCTTAAGCTGGAGATGCTGAAATCATTCTAGATGCAGATAAGTGCCTAAGATTTGTGAATGCATCTGGTTAAATAGTCTACAAACTACCCTGTTTTTATACACCCCTTCCAACAATTTGCTGTCCAATTACTGACTGGCCATTCATTCCAAATCCATGACTGATTGTCATGAGAGGCCATCATCCAGCCAGCTAGCAAGTAATGGAGTTAATGTAATAATGGGTAATAATGTGGTTCCTCTTCTAGAAAAGCTTTGCTAGATGTTGCCAGTGACATAACCTGCACCAAATCAGGGCTAATTTTTTCTCCGGTTTTACAATACTTTTGTGAGTTACTATCCTATGGCCTTTCTTATTCCTCTATAAATGTTCATTTATTAGCCTTTTGAGCATGTCTGCACACATATCCTCCTCATGTTAAAATGTTTTTGTAAGAGGTTTTGCATAAGAGGTCAGCAAATAAACTGGTGGCATCTCCTTGGGATGTTCATTTTGTGTTAGAGAAACTAACACTTGCTCCATTTGAACCAGCTAATCTGGGTGACTTGAGGTTCTTAATATAGAAAACAGTTTTACAGATTGCCCTGACCACTGCAGGAAGGGTATCTGAGTTACAAGCTCTCATGGTGAGTCAAAACTACCTCATCTTCAATAGGGTACAGGGTTTCTTTGAGAATTAATCCTTCTTCTTTGCTTAAAATGGTATCCAAGTTTACTTTAAGCCAAACTATCCATCTCCCCTTTTTCTTTACTGAATCTAAAAATTAGGTAATTACCTCCCTACCTTTGATGTCCCCACACAACTTGGGTACCATCTTGACAGAACTATATCTCTCAGATCTTCAGATCAATTGTGTGTTTCTTGAGAAAGTAAAAAGAAGAGACAACTTGTGTCGACAAACTATTTCCAAATGGTTGTCTAAGGCTATTACCTTTTGTTATACTCATCATAACAAATCAAATTCAGGTAGGGTCAAGGACCTCTCTACCAAGGCCTTAGTTTCACCTATGGGTTTTTGGGAAGGGATAGATACTAGAAATATTCTCAAAGCTTAAAATTGGTCCTCTATATACTTTTACAAAGTACTATAAGTCTAGTTCCTTCTCTAGGTCCAAATCAAGCTTTACTAGGACCATTCTCCAAGGGTTCCTGGACTTTTGTCATTCCACCTCCCAAATATAGACAGATATGGTAATTTACCCATATAGTTAAGGCTAATGCAGCAGTAAACATTGTAAAGAACATAGTACAGTTGTGTAAGCTGAACTTACCATAGCAGTAGATGTTGCAATGATTACTGCTGCATAGGCTCTGCCTCCTCCTTTCTACTAACAGAACAGCACTGAAGGGCTTTGCACCCATTATATATCCTTGACGAGGTATAATCAATTTACCTAAGGCAACTGCAGCACTGATTATCTGAACATCTACTGTTATGGTAAGTTGAGCTAATACAACAGTACTTTGAGATTGAAAATAACACACTGTTAACATTATATTAAATTTATTTGAAATTTCGTGCAGATTGGAATCACTGGTTTTACATTCATCGTAAAATCTGAAGTGCAGCATATTCAATTGCATTACATCTTACATTTTTTTGAAATCATATCCACTATGACTAAAATTGAGCTATGACAGTATAAGCTGAATAGTTACATATTAATAATTTATACATTCCTGACAATCAGGATAGAGAAGTAGTAAAATGAATAATATGACCATATTACTGAGCCATACCACAGGATATTAAATAAGCAAGGAAAATTTGATAATTGTTAGCACCCTTGATAATTCATCTCCTATCTCTAAACTCAGTACATTTTCTTTGGAAAATTCTACCATGAAGCATTTCTATTTCCAGAATGACTTTTCTTAATCTTTCTTGCTATCAACTCCTTAAGCTGGAGATGCTGAAATCATTCTAGATGCAGATAAGTGCCTAAGATTTTTGAATGCATCTGGTTAAATAGTCTACAAACTACCCTGTTTTTATGCACCCCTTCCAACAATTTGCTGTCCAATTACTGACTGGCCATTCATTCCAAATCCATGACTGATTGTCATGAGAGGCCATCATCCGGCCAGCTAGCAAGTAATGGAGTTAATGTAATAATGGGTAATAATGTGGTTCCTCTTCCCCATTTTATCTATTTTCATGCCATCCTTAATTAATAAGGATGGATTTGTGATTGCTGTAAATGGTTAAGGTGTTTGCCTCGCAAGCACAAGATACAGGATTTGGTTATCACATTTGTAGCAAAAGTTGGCTAAGCTTAAAATGGCCCACAACAGCCGATTATGGCTGACCCTGCTTAGCTTTTGCAATCAAACTAGATCAAGCACCTTATTTATATAGTACATCTTGGTTGTCTGCAACCTCAAAATACTGGTTTACAGATTGCATCATTACTGCCAGGAAGCTGAGTTGCATTAATAAATAGCTGTCACATTACTTCTGTATATTCGAATGTATTCTCCCACCTCCCCACCCCCAGAAAAATGTCATCTTTATTAATAATAATAATAATAATAATAATAATAATAATAATAATAATAATAATAATAATAATAACAATATTTTAAAGTTGCCACATCTAGTGGAGTGTTTATAAAGTGGATTACTAATAACTTTCTTATCTACAGCACACTTATGATCATATATTCTTTTGTTTAGCTCCCTCTCTGCTTTGCCCACGTAGAAGACATTGTAGGAGAAGCAGCTTGCTAAGTAAACTATGGCTTTACTTTTACAATTACATGCTTCTTGGCTGGATATAGTCCATGGGTAGATGGCTATATATATGTATGGGCCTTTATGAATATATTTGCACTGTTTACATTCTGAGCACTTTGACTTTTTTTTTCCTCCTATTAGAAACCATTAAGGTCAGTTTTATTATTCTTTTCAAAAATCCCTTTCAAATCCATGCCTATATTAGAGGCAAATCTACTGCTTGTTCCTAAAGTCTTAGTGCTGATATTTCTTGTCATTCTTCCATTTTATTCTAATTATTTCCATTACTATTGAATTTGCCCAACTCTGCATACTTGGAACAACCATAGTGTTAGACAATTTGTTGATATTGTTTTTGCTTAGTGCTCTTAGACTAACTTTAGTGTCATTTAAGGAGGAAATCTTTATTCCTATGTTCCACTTTGTGTGGATAATCCCTTGCAGCAGGCATTTGTTTCTTCTTAGCAAGCTCTTGTATGAGCCCATGATATTAACTCACTAGTCTTGATAATTATTTGCCCTCTTTGTAGGTTTTTCTTCTGTATTGTAGGGTTTACTAGAAAAATATAGGAAAACATTGAAATAAGTTATTTTTCTGTATACAAAGAAACAGAATATCCTTTTTTCTATGTCCTTATACAATATTGCATACAAATAATTAATTTCTGTCTTGGATGTATTGTATACAAATTGTAAAATGGGCATGGTAGATTCTAAATATTTAAAAAATTCTGCTAAAACTACTATTTCAACAGAATACATCATAAATATGTAAGCCAAAAATCTTAAATATAATTTAATGTGGTATTTGTAAGGTGACTGAAATACATAGGCACCTTCCCATTCTGACAGTATCACATTGGCCCCCATAAATACACCTTGCATCTGGTGATAAAATTCCCCCTCAAATGTTATTTATTTATTTATTTATTTATTTTATTTTACATTTGCTTACC
This sequence comes from Protopterus annectens, assembly GCF_019279795.1. Classification (NCBI taxonomy): domain Eukaryota; kingdom Metazoa; phylum Chordata; order Ceratodontiformes; family Protopteridae; genus Protopterus; species Protopterus annectens. The sequence continues at coordinate 916,962,315 of NC_056728.1, forward strand.
CTGAAGGTCTGTCCGGGCCAAGGACACATTTTCAGTGGAGGCCCAGGGAGAAAAGCTCCAAAAATAAATTTACAAATAACCTTATATAACAGTAACATAACCACATTTAAAACAGTAGCAATCCAAATAATTACAGTATTTTAACACAGGCAGAGAAAAAGTTATATTATATAGGTTTCTAGCCTATCGAAGACAGTGGCATTATTTAGAACTTAGAGCAGTAGTAACTTATCTAATACACACAGTGATTTCAAATAAGGAGTAAACATAGTCCTTGTACACTATTACCAAATATAAGGGTTGAAAAGATCAGTGATTAGACTCAACAGTGGTAAAGAGCAAGATATGTACGAACGTGAGAAGGGGGAGGCAGGACTTTTGGTGTCAATTAATGCTAATAATTAGAGGGAGGGGACACAGAGCTTGAACTGAGATCAAATTAAGATAGTATGACCTGGTAGAGCTATATGGGAGAGGTAGTATATTCAGTCTGGGTTTGTGCAGGAAAACATCCAGTTGTTGATGAGGCATCCCTTAAATAGATATTAAAATTTTGTTGTATTGATGCAATTAATTATTGTTTGAGGTAGTGTATTCCAAAGTTTAGATATGTGGTTAGAGAAGAGGGAATCCCCAAAGCCATTGTTAGATTTGGTAACTGTTAGCAGGCTTTGTTGGTGGATCTTAATGTTCTAGAGTTAGAGTAGGGTTGAACAAAGTATTTGAGAGATGGACAGCTATTTCAGTGGTTGAGTGTGTAGTGTATAAAGGTTAGTTGGTTATTGGTTAGAAGATTAGGAAGTTCTAGCCATTTTAGATCCTGTAATATGTTGCAGTGGTGTGATCTGTAAGGGAGGTTTGAGGCAAATCTTACTATTCTGTGATAGCAGGACTCCAGTTTATTTAACTCTATTTTTCTGAGGTTTATAAGTATAGGTGAAACATAAAGGAGGGTGGAAAGTAGGTGGGCTCTGGATATGGCTTGTCTGGTGGGGTCAGTTAGGAAATGTTCGATCCTATAGAGTGAGCCTAGTTTGATATGTACCTTTCTGATGGTTAAGGCTAGGTACTTGTCAAACCTCAGGTTGTTGTCAATGGTCACTCCTAGGAGCTCAGTATGCTCTATTGGTTTGATTATAGTATTATTGGAAGAGTGGATGGTGAAGGGGGGTGCTGGCTATGTGTTTTGGTATTAGTAAAGAGCATGAACTTAGTTTTATATGGGTTGAGAACAAGCTGAGTGTCAAATAAGTAACTTTTGATGTAACTCAAGGCTTTTTGGGTTGTTTGAAAGAGTGAAGAGGTAGAAGGTGTTGAGCAAATACAGGAGGAATTGTCAGCATATTGAATAATTGTTGCATGTTGAGTTACTGTGAATAATTTATTTGTGAATATGGAGAATAGTAGTGGACCAAGTATTGACGCTTGGGGTACACTGGCTGAGACAGCTCAGGTGATAGTTCATTATTTCACTTGACTGCTTGTTGGTGGTCTGATAAATAGATAAGAAACCATAAGAAGATGGCTTAGATAGATTTAGGGAGGCTAGCTCATTGAGAAGTGTCTGGTGAGAAACTGTGCCAAAAGCTTTTGACATATCCAAAAAGATAGAGGAGACATGGTGACCATTGTTTCTGAGTTGGTTAATTGAATTAGTGAAGTTAACGAGGGCTGTAGTGGTGCTATGTTTAGGCCTAAACCCATGTTGGGAAGGGGAATAGTAGGTTATTACATAGTAGATATTGTAGTAGTAGTGTGTGAACACATTTTTCAAGGATCTTAGCAAAAGGAGGGAGAATAGCTATGGGACTATAGCTGCTGAGTTCAGTGGATATCCCAGCTTTGTGTAGTGGGATTATATGAGAGGTTTACCAGAGATTTGGATGTATTGTTTTTTAATGGACCAGTTAATAAGGATAGAAACTGGGTAGAAAACCGCATCTAAATCAATTTTCAGATAATCTCTGGGAAGCTGATCTGCCGTGAGGGTTGTGAGTTTAACTTTAGAAAGAAGTTTTTTTATGGTGTTGGTTTGTATAGGCTTAATTGAGAAGGAGCTGGGCAAATCTAAACTATGAGTAGGTAATGATAGAGGGGTATTAATGATGTTTTTTATGAATGATAGAGCTGATAAAGTAGGAGTTGAACTGTGAAGCAATATTATCAGTGGTATTGGTAGAGGTTGGTGCAGGGGTTGTGGTGTGTCCAGGCTTCAGCAGGCAGTTAATGGCGTGCCAGAATTTCTGTGCATTATTCTGATGGTTTATTTGAGTGGTAGTGTTGTATACGTTTTCGTCATGTTTAATTTGTTTTTTAGCTAAACTATGGAGCTGTCAATAGTTTTGTAGTGATGTTTCATTTTTTGTGTCATGGTAATGATACAATGCTCTATCTCTTTGTTTAAGGGGTTTTTGGATTTCTTTTGTGAGCCAAGGTGTAGGTTTGGATTCAGTACAAATTTTTCGGAGGGGAACTAGCTGATTTAGGATATTGATAAATTTATCATTAAGGAATTGGACGGCCATGTCAAGATGGAGGTGTTTAAGTGCAGACCAGTCACATTTTTGCAAAAGGGTTTTAAATACTTCAGGTGAGATTTTTTTTTTATTGCATATGTATATATAAGTAATATTTTTGGGAGGATGAATATGTTGTCGAATTAGGTAGATAAGTCTGTGATCGCTTAGACTGTCTGGGACCCTAACTGATATTAGTGGAAGGGTGTATTTATAAGAAACCAAAATAGTATAGACTGTTTGTTACTGTGTTTGTCAATCCTGGTTAGAGTTTGTATCATTTAGCAGTAGCCATGTAGATCTATGAAACTGGATGGATTGTCATGAATGCATGTAGCCCAATCTAGGTTGAAATCTCCAATTATTAATGGTTTCCTGCTTATATTTTGATGAACACCAGTAAAAGAGGTCTTCAATGTATGCTGGGTTATTTCCAGGGGAAATGTTGACTGCTATGATAATTATGTGTTTGTTAGAGTTAATTTGGAGGTGTGAGATTAAGATTTCAAAATGTTGGGGGCCTGGGTGGTTACAAGGTAGTCTTTCCATTTTAAGGTTATCCTTATAGATTATGGCTATCCCCCCACACTTCTTGTGAATTCTGCCCAGCCTATGGATGTTGTACCCATGGGTTAGTATCTTTGTGTCTTGTATGTGTGGCTTTAACCAGGTTTCTGTTAGACCAGCTATATCAGGTCTATATTGGGTAAGCGTAGATGAAATTCAGATGTTTTGTTCAAAATGCTTATAAGGTTCATATTCATGATGATGAGATCTAAGTTGGTAATCTGTTTATTGGTGAAGTTTGAGGTGAGTAGGATGTTAGAGCCTAGGAGATTATGCTGTGTGAGGAGAGTGCCTGGGTTGGAGTGTGTATCTCCACTTTGTTTTATTTGTAGTGAGTTGATTAGGAATAAGTGGTTAAGTTTGCTTATGAGTTTAATATATTTGCAGAATGGGTTTGGTATATTATTTGACTGAACATATTTATATGAGAAAAATTCAGCAGCTGAGTAGTTGTATATTTGTGGAGTGATTACATAATGGGCTGTTGGGTTATTGTTCAAAAAGTCTATTATTTAATGTTTGTTAAGTTTTTGTCACTATAAATAGCTTCAGAAAATAATTCGTAACTATTTTGTCTAGGTATTATCATGAATAGATTTTGGGCATTTTCTGTCACCAACAAAATATCATGGTCATATTCTATTTTCTTAATATGTTGTAGGAAATACCAAGAATCCATTGCTACATATTCACTGTGTCTGAAAAATGATTTTAACTTATTGTCTATAAACTTGGCAATCTCACACCTGATATCCTTTTTTATTAAACTCAAAAAAATTATCTTGGACATGAAGAGAGACTGCACCACTTCTACCCAACTCTCTAATTCTATTAAAAGCATTGTAACCAGGGAGACACAAATCAGTTTTCTTATCTGAAAACCATGTTTCAGTAACCCTAACAACTGCATTGTTCCCATTCAGAGCCTGAGCTTCAAAAACAGAAAGCTTGTTATTCAGGCTCCCTGAATGGAATGTCATCTAATAGTAGATAGGGTGCCATGAGTGAGCTGGGGGCCCAGGTTTACTTTTATTTCAGTAGAAACACATTTATGTTCCAACCTCACTATGAGGACATTACACTAGGGGCTGTAAAATTCTTTCATGTTTGTGAGGGCCAGTTCAAGGATGTTAGCACCATAATTGGCATACAGACTGGCTGGTTCAGGGTGTTTGTGTTTACAAAGTCCAGGAATTTCAGGGCTAGCATGTTTGGGGTCATGTATGATTCACAGTTTATAGTGTGGCAGTTAAAGTTGCCCATGTATATGGTATTGGGTTGAATGGGAGGGTATTTCTAGTATGCTTAAGCATGCATTATGGGTTTCCTAGGACATAGAAGGGGACCTATACCTTAAAAGGATGTAGTATGAGACTTTTCCAATGATAGTTTTGACATGGAGAAACTCATGCACATCATACTATCTGCCCATTTTTAACGTGTGAGTGTGTGTGTGTTTGTGTGTGTGTGTGTGTGTGTGTGTGTGTGTGTGTGTGTGTGTGTGTGTGTGTGTGTGTGTGTGTGTGTTTAAGTAAATTAAGACACCCCCACATTTTGTACCTTCCTGTGCAGTAGCTGGTCTAAATGAGTGGAAGACATTGTACCCCTGTACTGCTGGGGTGCTCTATATGGTTTTAAACCAAAACATATTTCAGTAACTGCACAGACATATATATTGTCCTGGGTGAGGAGAGCTTGCAAGGGGTGGTAGTTACTTTTTAGACTTCTCACACTGAGCAGTAACAGCTTTAGATTTTTTCTTGTTTTTTTTCTATCTCATTTGGCAGTGATTAACAAAGGCACTATGTGGGTGGACAAGGTTTTAGCCAGTATTTAAAAGTCTAGAGGATAAAGTACATACCATTCCTGACAAAGCATTGTGGGCTGCTAACCGTATCCTCTTAGGCTGACAAATATTATACCCCCTTCAAATGACACCAAACACAAAGCCAAGCCTTGTATGACTTGATCGATGTTCATGTCTCAATGGTTATTTAGTGATACTGCAATATCCACTATCACCAGTATTAAGTAGCCTATATATTGTGTCATCATCCTCAGAGAAGGTAGATTGCTGCTGAATGCTCACCTCGTACTGGCCTGGGATATGCAGTCTGAGATCCTTATCATTCCTGTCTTCATATAGTCCAAGGGGCTATGCCTCAGTGAAGAAAACTTGCTGGAAAAGAACAATAGGGTTTGAATTTATACAAGATCAGGAAGGCCTCAGTGAGTCCTAGATGATCTAAACTGAGCAGACTGATAATGCACTCAGACTATCAATGTCCCAAATACAGTAAGCTAAATCTTCTTAAAATTAATTTTAATGACACTCAGAAATACTGTCCAAGGTGTGTGGCCTTATTTCTTTTTGGTTAGTGGAAATTCCTATTGCCTGAGGATTTAGAATTTTACTTGGCAAAATATAATTTTATTTAAAATAGCATAACTGATGTAGTACTAGTTTTTTTATACACAGGAAAGTGGAAAAGAAAAATAACCATAGGTTCATTCCCTTATTTCTGGCTGGTAATGAAAATCCCTATTATATGATGATATAAAGTTGCGCTTGGCATAATAATGTATTGTTTAAGTAGAACGACAGAATAACTGACATATTAAATCTATCACTATTATTTTTGTATTATTTTCACAGGAAAATTCCATAAAACGAATAAAACACAAGCCATAATTTTGTTTGATATGTTCATTAACTTTAAATATTTATTCTGATTATTTAGTAATACAGTAATATCCACTATCACCAGTATTAAGAAGCCCTCCTGGAATTTCAGGACCTTACCCGAAAACGAACATTCTCTCGCATGTTCCATTCTATGGATATTAGAGTCCTTGTTGGTATAAATAGATATAGTCATCTAAGAAAGTATACTGTTCTGAACCCTATGCAAATATAACTAAAACATTTTTGTCCAAAAGGGTGGTGATCTTGTAACTGTTGCAAATTATCAGCCATTTTTTGAAGAGATTTGTGACCATAAGAAAGTTACTTTTATGTATGGAGTCTATCTTTAGCTGAAAACTTCCTTACAGACCCTCTCAGTGTCCTTCTTCTAGTATACAAATTAATGCTGTTAATGCCATTGGATAATTCCTTTACCATCCTCTCTCTCTAGGAAGATCTCACTTCATTATGTCTCTGGAACACTTGGCTCTGTACTGGGGTTACTTGGAAGTTTTAAGGGAAAACGAGTTAAGTTTGACTTTATTTTATTTATTTATTTTTCTTTAATATTGCAGTCAGCCATAAAAATGACAGTTTGAATGTAAATTCATTTTCATCACCTACTAGTTGCTGTCTGAGTTTACTAAATTTATTGCCCATGATTTAACTCCATACTACTGAATAGTTGCATGAAATTTAGCATAACTGTGTTTGATTTTTAGTTTGTATTTCTTAGGGAAAAACATTATCCTTTTCTTGCTTTAATTCCCACATCAGAAGATTTCAGCAAAAAGAAAAAAATGTGGAGCTGGTAGGTAGATATTTAGCAAAAGAACTAGTCATGGTAGAGTGATTTTTGTGTTTATTTTTTGCGGTAGCAGTTGATAGAGTTTCAGGAATGCAAAACATGTATCAGAAACTGTGAAGGATAAAACACTGATTTCCGTGCAGATTTGCAAGGAACTGAAGGTGGGGCTTAAGGCAATTGAGTGCAGCAAGTGAAATTCCTGATATAACATGCTCTTACATTCTTCAATGATGGAATGCAGGTAGAGTCCTAATAAATGTATGCACGTGCCTCTGCTACATGAAGGATGAGTCATTGTATCTGGAAGCCTCCTACACATTCTAACATATTTTAGGTAGCTAGGATAGGGCTATTATGCAGGTGGTCTGTAAGTGAATAAAGAGTTGTAAACAATATTTTATAATTGGACCTGAAAATGCTTATTCTTTTGTATTTGCTTTTACAGTTGGAACACACGCACGCACACACTCACACACACACACACACACACACACACACACACACACACACACACACACACACACGCACTCACGCACACGCACACACACACACACACACACACACACACACACACACACACACACACACACACACACACACGCAAAACACAACACACAAAGATACAGCTAGTAACATCATATAACACAAGTATATCTTATGATGTCTGTATGACAAAGGTCATGATATGAGGATGACTTTGATAAGTACGGTAATAATGAAAGAACCTATTATTTACTAATTAATGGGACATTCCCTGATAATAACTGTTTATGTTTATTTGTTATCCAGTACTTGAGCTCATCCTGTGACCCATTTCGGCCCTGACCTTGACCAACATACAAGATTATATGTAAGACAATGTATCTAGTTAACATGTGCGCTTAACTAATCCAGGTCAAGGCAGAGAAGACTACTTGTACCAGTTCACTTAAATCGTTAACAAAAATAAATCATAACATTTTTCTTCCCTAGTCAAATTATGCACATTTTACTTCTGTTGTGATTTAGCTTTAGTTTGTTCATACTAATTCCAGGCCAGGGCCTAAACCACCTATTGTCCCACAAAGCATACCTCCAGGTCTAATGTGACCATTGACTAATAATGAATGAATAAATAAATAAATAATTCAGACCAGCTGTGTAATCAAACTGTAGGGTTCTGAGCAGTGCACAGCTATTAACATGGTCACTGAAAGCTGTACACAAATCATTAATAGATCAAATCACTTTGGAGAGTTGTAATCACTCTTCTTGTATCGTAATTCTAACATGAATCATACCACCAGTAAATATGTCCTGCCAGATAATACTTGAGGCATGTACAAACACAGGATATGTTGGCTGCTGCTTATATTTGGATATTAAAAAAAAAAACATGTGGTGAGTAATATATTTCAGTTAAATGAGAAATCAGCACATCAAATACATCAGGCAAGCAGCAGAAATTAACTGTACATGGGTTAATAAACTCTGCCCCCAAATTTATAAGCATACCGAAACATTCAGCTGGGTCCTAAACACATCATTTCCTGTGTAAAAGCTAACAAAATGTCAGTAATTCTACTGTCCATGGGGGAAGAGTTCCTGCTTCCTGGAGCAAACTGACATCTCCTGACTTAATGGGGGCATTAAAGAATATGGCACAGTGACTGAGTGAATGGATTTGGTCATAGAACTCAGTGAGATAGTTTATAACTGAAAAAAAGTGCTGGGCCCGCCTGTACTTAGGAGAATATATTATAGTAAGTAAAATGCATATTTCCAAAGGATTTAAAAAAAGGCATTTCATTTATGATGTGAAGAACATCAAGAGCCAACTAGTATAAAATATAAACTTTTATAAACAGAGTAACAAAATATTAGCTAGCTGCATGAACAATTTATGTAGCTCTCATAATGTCTTAAAAGCAATATTTCTAAGTATCTTATTGTATGTATTTATTTATTTTTATTTATTACAGTTTGTTTTCTAGGATAGTCCACTGGGCTGAAGGAGCTCATTTTCAATGGAGTCCCAGGAAGAAAAGCTCCAAGAAGGTTAAACAAATGAATTAAGCAACAACACGGCAAACCAACAAAATATATCAAATTATAAAAAAACAACATTTGTAGTATACATAGTAATAGAAACTATATTAACATCAGATTTGAGAGAAAAATATATAAAATGCTTCTACAGGGAAAGCAGAGTATGTACACACACACACACACACACACACACACACACACATATATATATATATATATATATATATATATATATATATTATTTTACATTTGTTGACCGAGAGTGTCCAACTGGATTACAAGTCCATTTTCAGTGGAGGCCCGGGGAGAAAAGCTCCAAAAGAACAATTTTTTACAAAGCGCAAGGATGGTTTTAGCCTTGTGCCAAGCATCCTCACTGCAGATGGTGCAGCAGCACCATATGAATATGTATGAAGGCATGCTGCCACACCCTCGACATGCACAGGAAATGTGTGCAAGTGCAGGGGGTATGTACAAGGGCTCTACGGAGGCGTAAACATGCCCCGACAGTTGCAAAACCTACTATGCCTACTAGAAGAGCCCGCCTCTAATAGTAAGTAATTCAGTGTCCATGGATACAGAAATGTATGCTAAGCATACAAGAGTGTCTATGAAAAGTGAAACAAAATCGAAGTAGTAAACACACAAGCACGTAGTGGAATGTTGACCCCGGTCCCTAGATCTTTCACAATTAGATTCTGTGTCCCTATTATACATTTGAATTGCTGCAATATAGAAGGTGTAAGCAAAGTGCAGAGTGTTTGCATGTCACTGCTCTCTGCCGAGCAAAGCTTACACATCAAATTCATTCAAATAGAGAAAAACATGCGGAATCAATGTAAATGTCAATAGTGTAGTGCTTAGAGCATCTGCCTAACGAACAAGCATTCACGGTTCGAGCCCACCAATAACACATATCATTTTTCATGTGGAATGAATGTTGTTTTGCTGTAAAACTGACATAAGAGTATCGCATGAGATATTTAACTTAAATATCATTCAAGCAAAGTGGCACTGTCATAATGAATAAGGCACTAGTAAGCAGGTGTAAGCACAAATAAGCAGCAGTAAACACATATAAGTACCAGAAAGCAAGTCTGAGTGCGCTTGTGTGGATCTAAGCAATGCCCAGCATAGGAAATGTATGTAAGTATGTACAACTATATAATATATATAATATATATATATATATATATATATATATACATATATATATATATATATATATATATATATATATATATATATATATACATATATATATGAAGAAAGAACGACTCAACAGGAACCCAGTATTATATAGTGCTGTCAGCATATGTCATATCAAGCTGGGTAGGAGTGAGCAAAGCACTGCTACTCACACCATAGGCAGGATATTACCAGTGGGAGTAACATTGTTGATCTGCTAAGTCTACTTTACACACAGAGGGTAGTCCCTGGTGGGACTACCAAAAAATTGATAGGCTATTTGGCCATCCGACCATTACACAAGCAAGGGCAGGTATGTTCAAGGATTAAATCGTGGGAGTGCCTGAGAATACATGGGTTGGGACAACATACGTGTAGGGCCCCTAATGCTCGGGAGAGGGCAATGTGTGGAGGTGTGTCATGGCTGCGATACCAACTGGACAATGGATGGTGTGCGTGTATGTTGAACTCGGGTGGGGTGGAGGAACTATGGGTATGAAATTATGGAGCCAGGCATGCCAGGGTTGGATGGGCTGGTTCTAATTGGACTGCCCCGTGAAGGTCAGTGAGTTCGTTATAAGTATATATGCATACACACATCCAGACATCAATATGTAGAGGTACATTCTCTGTAACACATTCATTCCATTTGCAGACATAAATAACATGAATGTGCCCTCACAAACCTCGACAGTAGATAGAATGACAAGTTGTGCATAAGGGCGAAACTGCTAAAACGCAGATGTGTGTAGAGTGTCCGAAGTCAGTGCTGTGCTGAAAAAAATCAAATGTGAGGACTTTTCTACACATGGAATCATTCCTGTGATCTTCCTGCTATGGCAATGCCAATTATTAAACCGGTCTATTTGTAAAAGAAATACACTGAACATGTACATAATTAGGTTCTCATGTCTAACGTGTGCATTACCATATAGTCATACCTATTAATTTATTGTAGTGTCATGTTAACGGAGTAAGGATGCAATGAAGTATAGAGTCTAATCTTGACATAAACACATGCGTGTCCCATGTGGGACAACCCAAAAATTGCGAAGTGTCCTTTTGGTCGCTCATGTCAGCAATGTTTGTGGACTAAAACTTTGGGAGTTCTGAGGATACGTGGAGTGATTCAACCGATGGGATGGGTCTATAGGAGTAGGGAGTGGCCAGTGTGTAGTGGTGTGGATACATCACAAATCCAACTGGAGAATAGATGGCTGCAGTGTTAGGGAGGCATTTGGGTGTGTATTTGGGAACCAGGAGCCATGGGTATATGGGTATATATGCAAATGAAGCAGCACAGCAACAGTGTATTGGTAGAGCAACCGCCTAATGAACAGACATTCCCATACCGAATCCCACTGCATCACATACCATTTACAATTGGTAATCTGTACATGAACATATTGCAACATCTGTCCACTGTATAACCTGCAAAATAACAATTAAAAGTTAACTGGAGCGAAGTGTCAGTGTCATAATGAATAAGGCACTAGTAAGCAGGTTTAAGTATATATAAACACCAGTAAGCATGTGTAAGTGCGTTTGCATGGGGTATGCATTGCTTTACAGACACACACACACACATAGATATATATATATATATATATATATATATATATATATATATATATATATATATATATATATATATAAAAATATATATATATATATATATATATATATATATATATATATATATATATATATATATATATATATATATATATATATATATATATATATATATATACATATTTGTATGTATATATATATATATATATATATATATATATATATATATATATATATATATATATATATATATATATATATATATAAATATATATATATATATATATATATATATATATATATAGTTGCAGACATATACATATACGTATATATATATATATATATGTGTGTGTGTGTGTGTGTGTGTGTGTGTGTGTGTGTGTGTGTGTGTGTGCATAGGTATACATAGATATACAGCTATGATAGGAAACAGCACACAAGAATGACATATGTTCACAGGCTATGCCACTGGAAGTGAGGGGCCCAAGCAGGAAACATGAAACACGTAGCATGACCTTCCAACCCCCCCCCCCAGCCAGACACAGGAAACATACACATAAACCTGCAAACAATGTAAATAGTCCACTGCTCCCCAGACCACAGGCAGGATACAACCGGGGGTGGTACACAGTGCACCCGTGAAATCTAATCTTGTAACACAGACAGGTGCACCCCAAAAATTGACAAAACCAAAAGAAGGTGATACACTGACCATTCTGAGTGGGGTGTATACATACCCAGAATACAAGGGTGGGAAAGCCTGATGACTCATAGGTCGAGACAATTGTATGACATGGGTCCTGTGAAGTGGAGAGTGGGCAGCGTGTAATGGTGTGTTCAGAACTGACCAGGACCCAGAGTAAGGAAGGGTGCTGTAGAGGAGGTGCAGGTGGGGGAACTATGGGTAGCTACTTATGGCTCTAGGTGTGCAGGTGTTGGCTTCTGTGGTCCTATATGGATAGCTCCAGGGATGTCAGCAAATGTGTTCATTGGGCAGATGCTTCGACCAATGAGCAGTAACACCCACTACGAGTCCCACTGCAGCAAAGTGTAACCTATATGCAGTGGTGGCTGGTGACTTCAAATCAAAGGGGGGCTGCAGGATACAGTTGAATGGGTGGGGTCAATGGGAAGGGCTGCGGCCAACTAGAAAGGGGAGGAGCTATGCTCAAAACCACAAAAACTAACTTTAATTAAATACGCTGCCCTGGGTGCCAAACCATCATTATGACAGTCCAATCAAGACAAAATGAAGTGTAGAAGAATAAAAATATTTCAATGCATTGGCTGCATGACAGCTTACTTAATATCTAGATGGAAACAAAAAGGTTGTGAGGCATGAAAAAATTAATTACTTTTTAAATACATTACTGGAATGCCAGTCAAAATCAAGTATAAGAAAAACAAGCAGCACTCAACTCAAACCACTTCTCCTTGCACTGCAGTTCTAATTATAATTTATTTTCAGCTTTATTAAAGTACCAAGTAACACGCTGAAAGTAGAAATCTCTGTGATGCCCCCCCTTGTAAGAATGTTTCTTATCCAAAAAAGACCTGCTGCCTGACAACTATCTATTTGTTTCATGGGGAAAACATGATCAAAGTAAAAAATGAAAAGCAAACAAGAAACAAGCTCAAGATACATTACTTAAAGGATTACTGTATAGGTTATGGACCACACATGATCGGCATTCTGTTTAGTTTACGGGTAAAGCCTGCAGAGATGACTGGAAGTCTCCAACAAGTGTAATGAGCTTCTTAAAATAATGTAATCCTGTCCATTATTACAAATACTGTCATATGCATTTCAATACCCAAGGCTTATACATTATCTAGTTAAGTATTCTCTGCATGGCAACAACAGAAAGGCTTTCAATGTTGGCAGTTCTTTAACAGTATGCTTATTAAAGCTTACTTGCATCTTGCAATCTCAGCCAAGCTTACCTGATGGTCATTAAATTATTGCTACTTAAACACAGAGCAACAGGCACTTTGAGTAATAAGCATAAATCAACAGTACAAACATATGACAAACCAGACCATTCTGCAAAATCAAGGACAGATAAAAAGCCACTGTAGTACTTGTGTCTACCTTGGATGGGGGGGGGCACTGCACATTTACACTGCATAACTACTCCTTGCCTTGCTTGGACACATCCAGAGTCAGTACATGGTGGAGTGGGGTGCAACAAGTATGTCACAATTTGAAATGTCTCTAGCTGACTGTGATGGCCCTGACACATTTGTCATACCTCTCAACCTCAGAGCAAGAAATCTGGACAAAGCTATACATAGAAGTAGGACAAAGGCCCAAAAATATTTTAAATATTGCTCTTATAAACTTAGAAAGATAATAGAATAGGTCTTGCATTAGCATGAATTTTCTGAAGGGTATGAAATCTGAAACTCAAATGTCTGCCATTATTTTCTAACTTCAGCCTTTAATGATTTGTCACTAATTTGCCAAAAAAAAAACAATTTTATGAAAAATGGACCAAAAATGTGATACAGAAATATAAAATAGCCACACAATACAGCTGGGAACCTGTCAAAGAAGGGACACTTTAATATTAGTACTGCTAACTTGAGCAGCTGACAAAATAAAAGAATCTATATGCATTTCTGAAATAAAAGTAATCTATAACTCTGATTATTACAGTTATTTCGTAATTGTAAACCCTCCATGTTTTCTTCCAAAATTGCTATTTTGCAGAGAGATTATTAGGGGGAAGAGCAACATTTTGAGCTAAAATCGGGGACAGTTGAAAGGTTTGGCTATGCCTAATTCTATAAAGCAATTTATTTGCATGTACCTCTCAACTTGTTAATACAATAAATCTGGACAAGGCCAAATATATAGGGGGAACATATAAACAGTACTAAAAATTGCTTTTGTATAAACTGAGACAGTTGAACCTGTGGTAGTGGTGCTGCGGTAGCGTTGTTGCCTCACAGCAAGATGCTGTCCCGTTTGATTCTCAGCTAGAGCATCTTTTGTGTGGAGGCATGTGTGAATGGACGTACCTTCGTTGAAGGTTGTGCACCAGGGCTAGTAACTCAGGATGTAAAAATCCACTACCAAACATTAGCGGACTGGAGTTCAGCTGTGGCGACCCCTAACCGGGATAAGCCGAAAGACGCAACAACTTTAGTACGCATTTTTCTGAAGGTTATGAAGTCTGAAACTCAGTGTGTCATTATTTAGTGACTTAATTCCTAAATGATTTGCCAGAAAACTACAAATTTTATGAGGAACAAACCAAAACATAAGCAAAAATCTATTCATTCTTTGAAAATCTGGACAGTTGGGAGGTAGAGTTCAGCTGGGGCTGTCTGAGTTTGCCACCCTTCCCCCTCACAACATGGTCGAATAGAGCCTCCCCCTGCAGCCATTCCAATGATCCATTACTTGGCTATTTTACTCCATTTACCATAAACATTAATGTGCATACTGCTTTACTTCTATGATGATTTGGACTTCATTTGAAAGTTTTATTTTGCATTTTACAGCACAAGCATTAAGACATCTGCTAAACAAAGCAATGCAGTCTCACAATGAAAACAGACTTAGCCTTAAAACTTCTCTGCCCTTGAAACTCAAATTCATTGAAACAGCATTGAAACCCACATTCAAAGAAAATACATTTTGCCACTGGCAGATGAACATTAATTCTGGGCTGTTTTCAAATCATAGGCCCCTTGCATATGAAACATACATGTGCTCTTTGATACACCTTCCTGATTGTACTAATTTATATTCCTTGTACAATACAATACAATTGTTAGAGGGCATTTTAAATTTATTAAACAATGAAAGAAAACGCATGCACCAATAATGACAAAACTGCCCAGTTCAGAACATTTTTCCAGTAAACAATGAAACAAGATGCATGCACCCATAATGACAAAACTGCCCAGTTCAGAACATTTCCAACATAAAAGTCTACTCAAACTTCTACAGTCCACCATTATCAGTAAATATGCACAATTCTACAGTCCGCCATTATCAGTAATATGCGCAATCTCTGAAGACGTGAAAGTCATCTAAATAATTCCACATTAAAGAAATCTGTAACTAATGAAGAGGTTGCTGCTAGCAAACACCTTTATATTTCATGGTTTCATCGAAAAATAAAGTGTCTGTTGCCCCTGAGGAATACATTGCCTATATTACATTAAAAAAATGATAAACTATTAATATTGCAATAGGAAATGGATGGGAAACTGATAACAGGCTCATAGTTAGTATTTTCGCCAAGGAAGACATTCTCAGTACGGCAGCATCCACTTCTTGTGGGAGTAGAACCCACAGCCTTCTGCATCAAAAGCAAGCATACAACCTGTTGTGCTATTATCAATGCAAGCAAAAGGCGCATGAGCAGCACTAAACTTCTCTTCCCCTGCAGCTCTCAGCTCCTTGTAAAATCTACTCAATACTCAACTGCATCTCAACTTCGCAGCACAAGAAATCTGGAAAAAGCTAAAATTTATGGGGGGGTGTGCAAAAGCCCAAAAAAACAGGGACACATTAAACATTGCTTGTATAATCTTGGAAAGTTGCTAGAATAAAATGCTGTGTTACCACCATACATTTTACTGCCAAGGTCCCTGTACAAAACAATCAGAGCAACATACCACTATGCCAAATCAGCTGCTTTGTGAAATAGGAGGAAGACTGAAACTTAAATGGCTATCATTTAGTGAATTTGGTTCTCACCACAGCAGTCAATCTCTTAGCACAAAACACCTGGACAAACCGAGTAATGAGGGAATACAGCCCTCAAACATAGTCAATGAATTCAGTTCTTGCCATAGCTGTCAACCTTAGCACAAAAAACCTGGACAAAGCCAATAATGGGGGGAGATATAGTACCAAAAATAGGGACAAATTTCAAATATTCATCTTATAAACTTAGAAAATTGCTAGAATAAAAAGGTTGTATTACTATGTATTTTCTGAAGAATATGAAGTCTGAAATTCAAATGCCTGTCAATTTTACTTCTGATGGAACAAAAACAATTTTCAGCAGATACCCAGGGAGAAATACTGCAGACACGTCTTTGTAAAATGGCAGGACACCAGAGCAAATTCTCACAAACACAGGGAGGAGATGCAGACTCCACACAGAAGGCAACCCAGCCAAGAATCAAACCAAAAAAACCTATAGCTGAGAAGCAACAATGCTGCCACTGTACCATTAAATACGCAAGGAATTAAACATTCAGAAACCTGAAGTCTGAAATTCAAATGCCTGTCAGTTTTATTTAACATTTGTTAACCAGAACAGTCTGACTTGGAACAAAACAAACAATTTTCAGCAGAGGCCCAGGAAGAAATAATGCAAACATGTCTTTGTAACATGGGAGGACACAAAAGCAAACCCACACAAACACAGGGAGAAGATGCAGACCCCACACAGAAGGCACCCCAGCCAAGAATCAAACCTAAAAACCTGTAATTGTGAAGCAACAAGGCTACCACTGCACCTTCAAATATCAAGCATTTAAATATTTAGAAACCATACATATTATGAGGAATAGAACAGATCAAATATGAGGCAAAAATTTGCAATTTTTTTTTTTACAAATGGTGGTGGGTAGGGAATTCAGGCCCTTAACACCTGCATAGAAGGTACAGGGTTCAAGCCTGAGATATTCCCTACCACACCACCATGAGTTTGCTCTAGCCACCAGTATATAGCAACTGGGGCATTTCACACACACACACCTCTACCTGTTTAAATGTGTCAGATCCAAGCAGTAGCAGTACACTTCCAAGTCTACAAAATAACCCGCTCGACATCCATGATGCAGCAGTACAGTTCGACATCCAAGTCTACGATGAAAGCCCCGAATCTATGAAGCAGCAATAACAAGTCCACCCTCCATGAAGCCCGCTCGAAATCCAAGTCCGAGATAAACAAAATACCCCGTGAGAGCTTAAAACGTACCTCACCTCTCTCCTGATTTGTCCTATCTGCTGATGAAGCAGTCCGGAGCTCCTCTGTTCTGTGTGGTCATGGGCATCTGCAGGGCAGAAATGCCTT
Organism: Protopterus annectens; assembly: GCF_019279795.1. Taxonomy (NCBI): domain Eukaryota; kingdom Metazoa; phylum Chordata; order Ceratodontiformes; family Protopteridae; genus Protopterus; species Protopterus annectens. The sequence continues at coordinate 916,979,730 of NC_056728.1, forward strand.
CCCTGTATCTGGACTGCTGACTCAGGCAGTCTGACTTCACACAGATTCCTGGGCATCAGAGTGTGTCTGCGCATGGTTCTGGGACTCGTGAAAAAAAATGTTTTGTTTTCTTTAATTTTATGTTTCATAGTTTGTTTTTCTTTTTGTTTGTAGGTGGGAGGGCTGCAGTCCTGCACTCCTATAGCATGAGCTGCCCCTGCCTATATGGCAAGGAATGGAATAAGCAGATGTAGATGTAGATGTATATATGCAGAGGTATGTGTGTGTGCATATCTACCCATAGCGACTTAGAGATAAGCCTCTCCCTCTCTGTAGTACAAATGTATACATACAGAGACAGAATATATACCCGCATATAGATATATACATATGCAAGCACCCATAGATCCATATGTTTTTGGATATGTATATATCTATATATATATATATATATATATATATATATATATATATATAAATATATACATGTATACATACATATACAGATATATTTCTATATAGTAATGTGTATATATATATATATATATATATATATATATATATATATATATATATATATATATATATATATATATAATGTATATATATATATATATATATATATATATATATATATATATATATATACATATATGTGGCTGTAAATATACACATGTATATAACTAAGATATGATACAGCAGTTACGAATTACATATGTTCACAGGCCATGCATATGTGGGTGAGGTGTCCAATAAAGAAATGTGTAACACGTAGCATCAACCCCCACCCCACACCCCAAACCCCCAACACACCACTGCTTCCCAGACCACCGGAAGGATACTACCAGTGGGAGAGAGCTGCCAGGTCTAATCTTGAAACATAGACATCGATATCCCTTGTGGGACACCCATAACCCATGGGTCGACACAACATACGACATGTGTCCCGACACGCGGAGAGTGGGCAGTGTGTAGTGGTGTGTTTATACCCCACCTGCACCCACAGTAAGGATGAGTGCTGTAGAGGAGGGGCAGGTGGGGGAACTATGGGTATGGGTCTTGCAATATAGAAATAGTAGCGTAGGTATCTTAAAAAATGTTGCATGACTTACTGTTTTCAAGTTTCGTTTCTAGCGAGTAAGTAAGATAGACTTTGACTTGCTAATTATGCAATTACACAATTAATTGAATCACTAATCACTCTTAATGAATTGTATAAAAGAGTGAATTGATTTTTACAAGGCATCTTGACAAAGCCTGGGAGGTCCCGGGTGAAAGCGCTTGAGGTTAATTTGTTTTGTTGTGGAATTGTTTGAGCTTATTTTCGTGTCTTGGATTAATGAGCATTTTCGAACTGCTGAATGCTGAACTGCTGAATGGCACAATAAACGTTTATTGCAAGCTGTTGGTCCATTTCTAAGCTTTATTTTATCTGGTTGGTAAGGCTGTTTCGTTTTTGTGGACGTTATTTTGGAACTATGGGTATGCAATTATGGGCCTAGACGTGCAGGTGTTGGCTGGTGCAGTCATATTAGGACTGCCCCGGGGATGAAAGTAATATTCCAAAATGTGCATAGCTGACACTCATGCCTCCAACCCCTAAGAGCAAATCCACTGGGCAGGACATAAACCATTGGGAGAACAAATAGGGACCAAACCTCTGAAATGCTCCCAACGGGTTGAGAGGGTGGCCTAATGGTTAAGGTGTTTGCCTTACAAATGCAAGGTGCAGGGTTTGAGCCTCACAGAGGATAATTGGCTAGGCTTAACGTGGCTCGCAAGGGCAGTTAGCTTAGTACTAAACCATGAACCATTTCTAGGGACGTCTCTGATTTCGATTCTAACTCTTTCCCACTTAATTCCTCCTAAACTTAATGACCTTTGGAGGAAAGGTGGAAGTACACATAATGACAACAATTAAGAGTTATAAACATCATTTACCTCAGAAAATGTGTATGAATTCATATGCTCTGAGTCTTTCAATGTGTCAGGTTAATAGCACTAATAATGTAAATGTGTCCCTGATTTAGTTTTTCCCCAATCGTATGAGAGGTCTGATAGGGACAGAAAGTGCATATTCCACTGACAACCTTAGAAAGATGATAGAATATTAGTTATGCAGTAGCATGACTCGGCTGAAGGATGTGGGTTCCAAAACCCAATTACTTGTTTGTATTGAAGAGTGTCAGTTCCCATGTTTTAGCCAGACAGGTGCAGATTGTAAGAGGAACACACCAATAATATGAATCAAACTCTGGGCAGGCCGCTGATTCCATACAGTAGAATGACATGCTTTCGCCTAATGGGCAGCCATTCCCGATACTGTAGGCATGTAATCCGATGTAATAGGCATCACAAGGTAATATTATAGTCCTCGCTCCCACCCAGGGGTGTGAGTGTCAGATGCAAACACCAAATGCAGTGCATTTGCAAGTGCGGGAGCAAGCAGGTGTAAGCCTGTTTGGCTGCCAGTAAGCAAGTATTACACTGGTGATGCAATGTAGAGGCTAACTGAGTGTAAGAAACTGTAACCGGAGGTTCGCATTGCTTAGCTCCACGCAAACCCACGCACAACTGCTTTAATGTGCCTTAATCACTCTGTATCCAATGGCCTTGTTCTGCCCAGCAACAAAATAAATGGCCTCTGCAAGGCTCAAAACCAGGACCCTGTACACACAGCTATTGTGATTTACCACTAAGGCATGGCAGATATACAGACATCGGATCTTATCACAAACATCATCCAGCACAGTCATTCAACAGTATAGGAAATCTATTCCATCATCTAGATGTATGTGTGTGTGTTTATTTCCAGTTAAAGATATATATATATATATATATATATATATATATATATATATATATATATATAATGCAGGGACCTGTTATACTAACATGGGCCTTCAGCTGATGCAATGTTGTCTGTCCACCCTACAAATATGCAGGGACATACTGCACATTGATCTGATGTGCATAGCCATTGCAGGGCATCATGTGGCTTCACAATTGCTATAAAGTGAGAGCTACTGACACCGTTCATAGCCATGACTATGTTCACATACAATACATATCTAATGTGGAATGTGGCCCATGTCACTGAGGTGTATACACACTAAACCCTAATGTGGAATGTGTGACACAGGTCATAGAAGGGTATACGGATGACACCCCTGCACATCTGCAACCATATTACTGATGGCTGGCAACTATGCCCACACATGGCTAACTTAGCAGTACTCTATGTCCCACATGCCATCTGTACACCTCACACACAAGAGGAGCAGGCATGACAGAGATGTCTGACACCAACAAGGTGAATATACTGTATCTGTGGCCTGATGTGGTTGTATGTGTATGTTGTGCAACACGTGTATGTATTTGGATACTGAATAGGTGAATGCTTTCATGTCGTGACACACTCAGGATGTTCAAGACATATTATGTGGTGATTTTATGTTATGCCTACAAAAGCTGTGCACAGGCATGTATGATGTTTAGTTTTTCACATCTGCAATATCACCATTACACAAAGGCCATAGTTGTATTGTGTCGAGCCAATATACAACAGGGTGTACACACATGTACATCACTTCTACTGTGTGTGTTGCTTCATGTCTCTGGCCACTCTTCATGGCCATGTGTACACATGTTCTGTCCAATGGTTGTGATGGTCATCTTATTTCACATATCAATGTTATCCCATATTGCATACACCCATAGATGTCATATGCTCCACTGAGGACAGGGTTATGCAGGCAAAGGGTGGTATGTATGGGATGTGAGACATGTTTTGCAGGATAGTTGAGTAGTGTTGCAGTCAGCCCACTACATGTCATTAGCATGTCAGATAGCACATGACATTGTATGACATTCATAGCAAGGGTATAATCAACAAGGGTGTATCCTGTGGGCCTGTCATACTCCAGCTCCAACACATTTAGAGTGTGTGCACACATATGCTCTCTGTACAGTACTGTTCATATTCCCAACATGTGTAATGCTGATATGTAGTACCTGCCTCTACAGTGAAACCCACCTCCACCATTGTATTCACTGTTTTCCACACATCTGGCAATGACAGTTTGAAAGGTTTAGTGCAGGTGTTTCATATAGTCTTCAATTGTTTCACATGGGTAAACACTGTGATGCATTGCAGATCTGACCAGTGTCCATTAACAGGACCACCATACATTATGTGTACATGTGGTATGGCAGATAGCATGCAATTAATATGTTCCATGCATTATCAAGCCTGGTAAATAATAACAATCTCACTTGACACAGGCTGCTGTCACTGCAAAATGCCAGAGGTACCTAAACAGGAGTGTCATAGCAGTAAGATCATTATCTACACCTGAGTGATAGCTACCGGGTGCAATGTCCATGTTAGCACATAAGCCAGTACAATACACTATACTATGGAGTATGCACATCTGTGGATACATAGAGTAGCAGACTACAGTATGTGGCATGTGTGCATACATGCCTTGCATATGATGTTACATTATATATTGTACAGTAACACATGTAACTATGTGAAATATAGTTGTGTTATATGTGCAGTAATGACTTACCAGGCAACTCCAGGCTAAAGCTTGTGGATGGAGGTCTGCAGGTGTCCCCAGGCTGGCCAGTAGCTCCTCGGTACACGTGAGTGGGGGCTGGGTGAGTGGCCCCCCCATCTGTTGAACCTTGTTCCCTGGTGATTGCATTAGCACGTTATTTCTCCCATCTTATGAGGTCAGTGCAGTGTCGGCACACCTGCTGATAGGTGTGATTGCGACTGCCAACATCATTTACTCTCCTGCAGAGTTTCTCCAACAGGGCATCCCACTGCTGTGCATCCTGTGGCACATGGCTGAAGAGTGTTGTGTGGTTGTCGAGGAGGTATGGGATGAGGACCTCATCCTCCAAGTGGCTGTATGCCGGCAGTCTGCTACATGGCATACCTGGAAGACATAATGATGGAGACAGGTCACAGTAACTCACAGAGAAGTACAACAGTACAGCTGAACATACATATGTATCACATTTATTAAGATTACAAATACGTCTTTGCAAATCTACATAACACTAACACCACTGACATGTATAAGTCACACACATTTGGCACTTACTGGTGATGTGATGTTAGCGCCATATATGCGTGCATCATGTGATGACATTGCTCATACACCATGAGTACTGCAAGTGTGGGGCCTTTACTGTGGAGATCTACTTGCCTGTCTTGATTAATCTGTTGCCCTTTAATTCACGTTTAGACCTGGATCCCCTCCCATTATCAGGCATGCATCCACCTGCCATCTTTCTTGTTTCGTACTTTCCCTACCCAGTCATGGCAAAATGTACCTTGTAGCTGATATACTGCAAATCAGCTTTGTTCTGCTTTGACACTTTACTGTTTTCTTTGATGTACAGCCGCTCCCCTTTCCTGTTCTGTACGTAGCTGCTTGCAGCCTTGTTAGCTGTTGTCAATGGCCCACTGTAGGCTCCTAGGTGTTAACTAGTCATTTGTACTCCAATTTCACTGCTGCATTTCCTTATTTCTTTCCTATATCCTTCCTGTTTCAGCTGCAGTGCGCACTGCATGCACCCATTTACCGGGTTTACGTGCGTTTTCATCTCCGTTCACATGTATACTCAGTTACCTTGTGTAGTCTCAGCTAAAAATAGCTATGGCCAATTTGACACACCCCTATCCTGCAGCTTTGCCTAGCTAGGGGCAGACCAGTTTAGCAATGCTCCAATGTGCTTACAGCAATGGTGACATACACCTCTCTTGATGTCATCTTTATCTCAAGGGCACACCTCGGTGTTATAATGCTACGCTGTGAGGTGCATCCATACACCAGCAGGGAATCTGCGATTCACTATTACTCCTCTCTTTTGCATGGCATTGCCTACTAATTCCTAGCTACTGCACATAACACTGTCACTGCCCCTTAGCAACCCTTGCACCATAAGTATGGTGTAGCATGCCTGCCATTGACTATTATGAGTAAATCGTGATATGTGTTTCATTGCGGTTTTATTATATATTTTTATATATTCCTTGCAATCCCCTTTGCGCACCGTTTCCCTGCACTTCCACATTGCAATAATACGACTATATATATTAAATGCTAATTTTATATTTTATGCATTTTTTATGCCAATGGCTATATATTTAGCCATTGACATATATTAACAATATAATACATGTGTTTGGTTTGCTGTCATGGCTCCGATTTTATGTTTGCAAAAATGTAAACCGTTTTCTATGGTTTACATTTCTGCATGCTTACACTACGCCTGCACCACTTCCTGAATTGCTACATACCTTCATTTGCATGCTACACTACTGCACATGGGGTAATTAGCATACAAGGCTTGGGAGTTGTGCAGGCATAGTGTATGCTGAATCGCTCGGCGGCCATATTTGGTGTTAGCATGCCGACGGTACGCCTGTACCTGGCGCAAGCTTCATGAATCCCAGGGATAGTTTTACAAAACATAGTTTTAAGGACAGACTATTGACATACAATCTCCGTAGAAGAGACTTTGACATACATATTAACTAACAGATAGGATACATTAATTCTCTACAATATAATATTAAATTTTAGAAGATATTCCTAAGTTTAGGATTCCTGTGATAGTTTTACTATCAAGGTAAAAGCAGAGGGACGTAGAATAAGGCTCCAAGAGAGCAGATGATGCTCGCTATAGTTGAGAAGGATAATAAATTGATCTACTATATGTCTTCACCTGGTTTTAGTTGAAAAGAATGACAAATTGATTTACAATATGTCTTCTCCTGGTTTTAGTTGCTTATGGAAAGCACAACATTGCTGGGGTAGTTTTTCCTAACTCCTGGAGAGATGGGATAAGCAGTAGATTAACAGTCCTAAGTGGGTACAGTACTATGAATGGTTGGCTAAGCAGAGTTACTTAAGTTGGATAAAGTGTATAATGAGACATTAGCCAGGGGGGATACAAGAGCACAGTCGATTTTTCAAAAAGTGAGTTTTAAGAAGTTTCTTGAACTGTGATGGGGATTTGTTGTCAGTTACGTGGGCAGAAGGCAAGTTCCAGGTTTTTGCTATACAGTGGCTGTAGACAGACTTACCAGCTTCATTGTTATATTTGGTTTCTTTGAGGAGGTTTTGTGTGCTAGACTTCAAGGGCCTGGCAGTTGTATAGGGTTGCAAAAGATATTGTAGGGCTTGGGTGTTTTCAGAGTTATGTATTATTTTGTGGGCTTGTGATAGTTGATTGAGTTGTAGTAGTAGTGGTAGTTCTAGCCAATTGAGTTTTTTTAGGCATTCACAGTGATGTGTTCTGATGGGAGAAGTTGTAGCGAATTTGGCTTATTATAACAACTATCAAGTTTGTTTAGGTCGGATTTGTGGAGATTTGTAAACATGGGGGAGGCATAGAGTAGAGTTGATAGTAGATTTGTCCTCGCTATTGTAGTTTTGGAGTGGTCAGTGATGAATTTTTTATTGCGATACAGTAGGCCAAGCTTTTTATGTACTTTTTTATGGTTATAGAAATATGTAGGTCAAATCTAAGGAGATTATCTATTTTAACTCCTAAGAGTTTAGTGTGATTTGTGGGGGTGATTATGGTCTTGTTAAAGGAAGAGATGAAGAAAGAATCAGTGGGAGGTGTGGTCCTGTGGGAGCTAAAGAGTACTAGCTTTGTTTTACTTGGGTTCAGAATGAGCCTTTGGTTTGTAATCTAGGTTTCTGCTAGGGAAAAGCATTCCTTTGTTAGGGAGTGAAGGATGTCGATTGATTTGGCTGCGCATATTAAGGTGTTATCATCTGCATATTGCACTATTGAGGCTTTAGGAATACTCTTTGGGAGAATAAAAAGAAGTGGCCCCAGGATGGATACTTGGGGTACTCCTAGAGAGACTGGTAGGGAGGGGGAGAGTTGGTTTTGCCACATAGCTTGTTTCCTTCCCTCTAGGTAGTTTTTGAACCAGGAGATGGCAGGGGTGGTAAGGTATAGAGTTGCTAGTGAAAGAAGGAGTTTATTGTGGTTAACCATACTGAATGCTTTGAACAAGTCAAGGAAGGTGGCAGATACAAGAAGTCCATTGCTTCTGTGCATGTTGACAATGTTGGTGAATTCTGTGATGGTGCTATGGGTGGGTTTAAAGCCATGTTGTTGTGTTGCTATTAGATTATTTTCTAGGAGCTATTTCATTAGTTGCTTGTTTATTACCCTCTCTAAAATTTTAGATAAAGGGGTAGTATGGCTATAGGACGGTAGTTATTGAGTTCCAGGAAGGTTCCCCCTTTATATAGAGGGATGATCTGTGATATTTGCCATAGCTTGGGTACTGTACACTCGGAGATGGATTGGTTAATTAGGATGGGGGCAGAATGTGATATGGCTTCTGCAGCCAGGTGGAGGTATTCAGTGGATAATTTATCTGCGGCTAGAGACATTGGGTTGAGCTTGCGGAGTAGTTTTTCAATGGATTTGGTTGGTTCAGGGAGGAAGCTGAACTTGGGGCAATTGTTAGATGGGTGTGGGGGGATGCATTTGCGGGGGTGGGGATGTTGTCATAGGGTTCATTGTTTGTAAGTGTCTAGATAGCTTCTGTAAAGTGTTTATTAAATTGAGTGGGGATGTCTTCTTCGTTGTTATCTATTTTTGGGGTTGGGGTAGTTGTTTTACCTGGTTGTAGAATAAAGTTAATTGCTGCCCCAAATTTTTGTGGGTTGTTCCTGTGTCTATCCTGTAACTTTTGGTAGTAAGATATTCTGTCTGTTTTGGTGAGTTTTTTGGCTTTGTTATGTAGTTCAATGTATATTTGTTTGTTCAATTGGGATTTACTGTTGAGGTAGTTGGTCCAGGCCTTGTTTCTTTTTTTGAGTAGGGATTTTGTGTCTGGGGTTAACCAGAGGCCATATTTAGTTTTAATTCTTGTTGTTCTGGAGGGGGCATGATTGTTAAGGGTGTTTAAGAAGGGAGAATTGAAATATAGTACAGATTCATCAAGAGGTAGGTTGTTTTAGGGAGGTCTAGTTATACATTTTTAGGTCATTTATAAAGTTGGAGTGGTTAAGCTGTTTTATGTTTCTAATTAGGTGTGTAGATATTTGGGTCAGTTGTGGTGATTTTGATCTGAGTAAAAATGTGGCTTGGTGGTCACTCAGTGTACCTGGTAGACATCCTGCTAGGCATATCAGTGATGGGTGGGACACGAGTATCCAATCTAGAGTGGATTGGTGTTTGGTTCTCTTGTATTTTCTTGTGGGAGAAGTGATGAGTTGGGTTAGGCCACGTAGGTTAATATGAGAGAGTGGGTTTTGACTGGAACAGTTTTGCCAGTCAATATTAAGGTCTTCTAATACTATGTTTTTCTGGGGGAGGGAGTTAGTTATCCATTCTAGTAGTTTTTCTATAATGGAGATATTATTGCCTGAAGGGATGTAGCAGCCTATGATGTTGATGTGTTTACTATCATTAAGTTTTAGTTTTGTTAGAGTGAGTTCAACTTTATCCAGGTCTGGGGTCGTTATGTCTAATTTTTCAAGGATGAGGTGAGATTTATACACTATAGCAACCCCCCCCTTTTTACCTATTCTTTCACTACGAATTATATTGTAACCTGGTGGAGTGATTTCATTGTTGTGATTGCCTGGTTTAAGCCAAGTCTCTGTTAGTATGACTATCTCAGGTTGATAAAAGGAGAGTATTGCATGAAGGTCATGGACTTTGTTTAGTATACTTCTGACATTTAAATTTAAAATGAGGAGCAAGGATTTGTCTCGGTGGAGTAGGGTATCATTCAGGTTGAGGCTTGGGGCTCCTAGATTTTGTGGGCCTGGGTTTGGGTGTATATCACTGCAGCTAATGAGTTGGGTTCTGAGGTAAAAATAGAATTTGAGTAGTTTGTTTGGGGTCTTAAAGTTCTTTATAGTTGTTTGGGACTGGTAGTGTGATGGCTGTAATCTGTGTGCATAGTGGTGAATAAAGAAGGTTTGGTAGTGATATGGGACTAGTTGAGTGAAACAGTGTGTTGTAATAATGTTACTGGAAGTAGTTTTTCTTGGTATGTGGATAAAATTAAGTTGTTTTTAGTGGTTGGTGATGAAAGTTAGCAGTGGGAGGGTGGATACACCTAAGAGCAATAGTAATAGATGTATGTATGTGGGTTTGTTTAGTTTGGGCATGGTTTATTTTGGTTTGGTCATGAGTGAGAGATCTGCTTGGGATGGGGTGGGTGTGGTGGATGATGAGAGGTGTTGTTTGTGATTGTGAGGTAGTTAGACGGAAGACTGTGCTTTACAGGATGTGGAATAGTGAAAGAGAAGGAAATGGGTGCAGGGGTGGGGCAGATTCAGTGATTGGTGGTTAGCATGAGGGGAGTGGCAAAGTTTAGTTGAAATTTAGCACTAGTGGAGGCGGGTATAAATAGAGGGCAGGGAGAGAAGTGGAGCAAGCCCAAGCAGAGTGAGGGCGAGTGCAGCAGGGCTAACACTAACTCCAATTATATCCCTGGGCTTACTTGTTCTTTTCTTTGTACACCAAATGTATTTTCTTGGTTGTATTTTACTGGTTTAATTTTACACCAAATGTATGGGCTATTTTTAACCTATAGATTGTACCCTTGCAGAGATTAATTAAGAGCTGTAGGGTATATTTTATGGGCTATGTGAAGGGGAGCCAGGTGAAACTACTGTGTGCAGGGTAGATTTGTAGGTTAAAGAAGCAAGATTCTTGGGGAAAATCTAGCTAAGCTACACAATATGGAGGAAGCCTAGAGGTGCCTTTAGACCCAGGGCAGCATGAAACAGTAAGTAGGCAGAGTGTTATGGTACTAGTTCATATTATGGTATTAACCTTAATCAAATTGCAAGTTGGACTTCAAAGACTTGTAGCAGGTAAAGTTTTTCAGGGTAACATCATTTCAATCAGGAGTGCCTTATACTATGGTAGTTTGAGGGGGACTGCCAGGTTGTACTTGCAGGCTGCTGACTGGTTCAGGGAGCACCGAATTTTGAAAATTATTTTATATATATATATATATATATATATATATATATATATATATATATATATATATATATATGTATGGGTCCCCTTCAAAACATCTAAAACCCATAACATCTAATTTCATAACATTGAAACCAGAACATCTAAAACCCAAAACATCTAAAACCCATAACATTGAATTTCATAACATCTAACAGTACAAATTACATGAAAATAACATCCCCTGCACATATAATGACACCAAACTACCAAACACACTTTTTACTACGTTTCTGCAGGGGGGCTTGATACAGCAAGGTTAAAAAATTAACTTTTTCCCACTGTAATGCAATCTTGGAGTTGGTATATTTAATTTACGGGGAGTGTGAGGGGTTCAGGGGGGCTTGTCCCCCTGCAGAAATGTAGTAAAAGTGTGTGTTGGTAGTTTGGTGTTGTTATTTTTAGATGGGGATGTTATTTTCTTGAGATTTGTAGTGTTAGATGTTATGAAATTTGATGTTATGGGTTTTAGATGTTTCAAAGTAGTCATATATATATATATATATATATATATATATATATATATATATATATATGGATTCCCCTTTATAATTTCGAAATACTGAAATCCCGACTTTCAGTATTTCAGAATTATAATACTGAAGCCTTGAAATTCCAAAACACCAGAAGCACGAAATTCAAAATACCGAAGTTCAGAGTTTCTGGTGTTGCGGTGTGTGAATGCATAGGTGTAAGTGTAGGTAAGTACATATGAGTGTGTTGGTTAGGGGCTTTAGTGTATGTTAGTGTGTGTTTTGGCTGTGATGTGTGTGTGCAAGGAGCTGTGAAATGTGTGTGTGTGTGTTACCTTTGTGTGTGTGTGATTGTGTGATCTCGGAGTTAGTATATATAATTAGGGGGGTGTGGGGTGCCGGGGGGCTTGCCCCCCTGCTTGTCTGTAGTGTAGAATTCTTTGTTTGATTGTGGGGGGAGATTGTGTGTATGTGTATGTGTATGTATGTGGTATATTTGCACTGTAGGTTCGCGATTTTAAATTTTGCGGTTATGGATTTTCAGTATTTAAAGGTTTCGGCTATGGAATTTTGAAATACTGAAATTCTGGATTCTATAGTGAACCCTTAGAATGGGTGTGCTTTCGTTGAAGGTTGGGCGTCGACCTGGCACCTCGGCACCCTAAAAAAAAATCTACTGCCAATCATTAGCGGACCGGAGTTCCGCTGTGGCGACCCCTAACCGAAAGAAGAAGAATAACATACATATATATATATATATGTATATACTCACACACACACACTCACACATGGTGGTGTTAAGGGATGGGCAGAGAGTGGGTTTAAAAATAAGTTTATGTGCATAAGAAAGTTGGATGAAAGAGAGGTGGTGGGGTAGTTCAAACCAGTTTAATTTTTGAAGGGCATTACAGTGGTGAGTGGAGGATTTGGCACCAGTGGCAAATTTAGAGATTTTGCAGTAACAGGAAGCTAGTTTTGACTTTAGACCACTTTGGAGCTTAGTAAGGAGGGAGGCATCATATAGCAGGGAGAGGATGAAGTAGGTGGTAGAAAGGACATGTTTAGTAACGGGAGTATGGTAGCAGTTATGGCAGTAGAGCAAGCCTATTTTTTGGTGTATTTTCTTTATTTTTGTTTGAAGATGTATGTCAAACTTAAGTTGTGTGTCAATAGTGACACCTAGTAGTTTTGTATGGGGTACACCTTCTATAGGGGTATTGTTTTGGCTAGTTATGGAGAAAGAGTTCATGTCAATATTAGTGTTTTTTGAGGGGTGAATATCATGATTTTGGACTTAGAGGCATTCAGTGCTAGGTGGTTGTTAAACATCCAGTACTCGGTAGCTAGGAAGGCTTCCTGGGCAATTTTCAGGAGTATGGGGAGGGATTTAGAGGAGCAGATTATTGTAGAGTCATCTGCATATTGGATGAGCTTGGCATTAGAAATACACTGGTGGAAGTCCTTTATAAAAATATTAATTAGCAGAAGGTGTAATATGGACCCCTGTGGTACTCCTGTAAGAGTGTTGAGGAATGAGGAAGTACAGTTTTTCCACTTGACTGATTGCTGCCTATTAGGCAGGTAGCTGGAGAACCAGTTGATAGAGGAGGTGGACAGATTAAGATAAGAGAGGTTTGACAAGAGGAGGTTGTGTGAAATTGTATCAAAAGCCTTAGGTAGGTCAAGCAGTATGGTAGAAACAATATGGCCTGAGTCGCATGCAGAATTGACAGTTTTGAAGAAGCAGAGGAGAGCAGTAGTGGTGCTATGTCCAGGTCTGAAGACGTGCTGAGTAGGGGTAAGCAGATGGTTATCAAGCAGGTTGGGTAGTAGTTGTAGGTGGAAGGATTTTTCTAAGATTTTGGAAATAGTGGAGAGAATGGCAATTGGCCAGAAGCTGGAGATTTCAGTATTGTTTCCCCCCTTTGTGAAGGGGTATGATATAGGCTTTCTTTCAGAGTGTGGGTAAGTGAAATTTTTGGACTGACCGGTTTATTAGGATGGAGATGGGGAAGGCTATGTCATTGGCAACCAGGTTAAGGAAGTTAGATGGAAGGTCATCCGGGGCATTTGAACATGGCTTCAAATTGAGTAAGAACTTTTTTATGTAGAGATAGAAATAGGTTTGAATGTAAAGGGATGGGGTTGAGAGGTTTCGTTGCTTGAGGACTGTGTTTTGTGGGAGGTAGGTGAGTGTGTGTTAGGTGTAGTATTAGTAAAAGATGGAGTAAGTTTAGTGATGAAATTAATGAAGAAGGAGTTAAATTGGGTAGCTAAGGAAAAGTATGGGGTGTTAGGATCAGTACAGGAGATGACATTTTTACCTGGATGGAGGGTAGTGATGCTATTCCAGAACTTTTTAGGGTTAGTTTTGTGGTTGTTTTGAAGTATGGAGTAATAGGATTTGTGGTCAGAAGCTATGTGTTGTTTGACCTTGTTGCAAAGTTGCTTATAGTCAGTCAGGGAGGAGGAGGAGGAGGAGTGTTTTTGGTAGTTTTTACATGCTTTGTCACAGAGGTGCATGAGGGTTATGGTATCTTTAGTTTTCTGGGGGCAGTAGGTTTAACTCTTTTAGTTTTGATGGGAACAAAGCTATTTAGTAGGTTGATAAAAGTAGTATTGAAGTGAATTACAGCATCATCCAGTGGCAGGGATTTTAGAGGTGTCCAGTTAGTATGTTTTAGTGAGTCTGAGAAGGATGAAGGGTTGAAATGTTTGAGAGAGCGAGTAGAAATATAGTTATGAGATAGGTGCAAAGGGGTGGGTGACCGATGAGTGAAGGCAGGGAGGTGATCACTAAGGGAATCAGGAAGGATACCCTTATTGGAGATAGTATGAGGGTGAGAGACTAGTATCCAGTCCAGGATGCTTCCTGATGAGTTGTCTTTAGAGGGTCTAGTACGTGAATTGGTTAGCTGGGTAAAGTTATAGAGGTTAATGTTGTGTGAGGTAGTGGAAGACTGAATGGTGGCCCAATTAATATTGACATCACCCATAATTATAGTTTCATTAGTTATATTAGTTGAGAACCAGGAGAGGATTTCCCCAAGAACTGGAATATTGTTGCCAAGAGGGATGTATAGGGAAGAGATACAAATTCCTTTATGCTTATTTATATTTAGTAAGGCCAATGTTAGATCAGCTGTACCAAATTGTGGGATGGGTTTGGTATATGGAGTTATAGATAGGGAGGAAGAGAGCATAGGGCTACTCCACCTCCCTTCTTATAGATTCTATCATTCCTTATGATGGTATAGTTGGAGGGGTGATTTTGGGGTCTTTTATATGAGGTCTTAGCCATGTTTCTGTGATAGGCAGGATATCGGGGTGGTTGTGCAGGAACCAGGCATGGAGGTGGGGTATTTTATTACATAAACTTTGGGCATTCAGTGTTGCAAAGAGGAGAGATTTATTTTGGGGAGATATAGGGGATGAGGGCGAACTGCTAGGGTGATAGGCAGGTGGTCCAGGGTTGGGTTGAATGTCACCAAAGAGAAGAATAGATATAAGTTGATGAATGTGGGGAAAAAAGGAATGTAGAATATTTAGCATTGGTTTTAGGATCAAGGTAGTACTTAAGGTTTGGTGTGACTGAAATGGGGGATGTATTACTTTTATTGGAGATACATTTGTGTGAAATGAGAAAGATAGCATTGTGACTGAAGAGGTATGGATAGATTATATTAGAGAGAGGTGGGTCTTGGAAGTGGTATGCAATGGTGGAGTGGAATTGGGGGAGTGGTGTAAGTTAGGGATGCTAGTGTGGAGGTAAAGTCAGGAGAGGATGAGTGGAAGTACTATGAGTGTAAGGGTGGTTGAATGTTTGGCTGGCATGATGGTGTAGTGGTATGTGTGCTGTAGTGGGGTAAGAAGAATGTGTGTATAAGGTATAGTAGGTTTTGAATGGGAGGAATATGGAGAAGAGTGGTATGTGGAAAGTGGCTAAGGATCAGAGGAAGGAGTTGTGTATATGGGATGGGAAATGGAGAAAAAGAGATGTGTGAGTGGATGGGGAAAAGAAATAGAAGATTGGTGAGTAGTGACTGGGTGCTGTAGAGAGGGAGTGGTAATGGGGCTATAAGGGTAGAGGTAGTGGGGGCGGGTGGAAGATGGGGGCAGGGTATGGGAGCGGAGTGAGCCCAAAGGGCGAACAGAGCGGGTTAGAACACTGCAAGAGGCAAGAGTGCCGGAAACCAGTCAGTACAGCTCTGGGATAGCAGCTAGCAGGTAAGTTAGACTATGTGTGGCAGAAAGCCATTAAAAGAGGAGACAACTAAGTCATTGGAAAAAAGAAAAACTACACTCCCATGGTGGTAAGGGAGTTTGTATTTCAATGTATAGGATAAGGCTGAAATAAGGCTTATTTGCAGATGTGTAGATCAGAATGCATGGATTATGCTATATTCATGAACTATGCCTTGAGTTCTGCTGCCTTCTAGTGGCTATAGAGCAGAATGGCAATGTAGTAAATTAAAACGTTAAAACTATGAAATAGGACCAAGAAAGGGGGGGGGGTAAATATGTTCTTGGTGTAGATCCGCAAGTGTGCAAGCCACAAATAAACTCAAAAACTGCACCAAGAAAACAAATAACAGTTACAGTTGTGGGCTAACACCTACACTTAGGGACTACTGGGTGGTGCGTCTTTGTTGTCCGGTATTAGGATTCCAGTTGGTAGTGCAGAAAATTACTCCAAATAGTAAATGGGGATGTAGTGGAGAGTAGGAAGGACAGTCCATGTAATAACGGTGATTCATCCAAGACTTAGGGACTACTGGGTGGCGTGTCTTTGTTGTCCGTTATTAGGATTCCAGTTGGTAGTGCAGAAAATGACTCCAAATAGTAAATGGGGATGAAGTGGATAGTAGGAAGGACAGCCCGTGTAATAACGGTGATTCGTCCAAGTGGCAAGCACACTATACAGAGGTCCAAGGGAGACATCTGGGGAAAGAAAAAAGATTTTAAAAATATTTCTTTATTTTGCTAAGGTCTTTGAGAATTGTATCCCATTGCATCTTTTTTGGGGACTTACTGATTTCTTGACTGTTTTTGTCTTGAGTGATAGCTAGACTTTGCTACAGTCATTGTAGGTTCCCTGACAGGATGCAGACTGGAGATGGATGACATGATTTTAAGGAGACAAGATGGAAGGAAAGTGCAGCAAAGCCACTTAGCTTCGGATCCAGAAACTACTACTCAAGAGGAAGACAAACTAGAAATGGTGAGGGGAGGCTGCAGAATACAGTGAGGGATGTCAATGGAATTAGTGATAAAGTCATGGCAGAGTCCAGAGTAAGTATAGGGCAGTATTCATAATCTCAGCCTATGCCCCACAGCAGGGTTATGATAGTGAGGAAAAGAGTGCATTCAGACAGCAGTTGCAGAACATACTAGATAAAGCAAGGCAACCTAAATTACTGTTTATAATGGGTGATCTGAATGCACATATTGGGACAGACAGAAAAGGATATGAGGATTGTCTGGGTCCACATAGGCGGAGCAACAGGAATAAAGAATCAGAGGCCATTCTAGACTTCTGTCTGGCAAATGGCTTGATTGTGACCAATGCATAGTTCAGCAAGTGAAACAGTCACAAGATCACATGCAAGAGTGGCCAACATGTTGCTCAGGTAGACTTTCTCCTAGTAATGAAATGGCAGTAAGATAGAATTGTGATTGCAAAGTCATCCCAAGTGAAAAAAAGTCAACTCACAGCAGAAACAACTGGTTACCACAATCAGCTGCAATCAGTGGTCAGGGAAGGCTTTAAGTCAACAGACACTAGGCTGAAGACCTGAAAGTTGGCTGGAGAGAAAATATAATATTTCAAGGTATTACTTAGGGCTTTAACACCTGTGGAAAACTAGCAAATAGGAGGAGATGAAGAAGAATGGCAGGACCTTAAAACAGCATATGTAAGGACTATAGAATATATATTCCAGAATTGAAAGTGAGGTACATAAGGAAAACTGTTATTAGAGTGCAGAAGTCCAGGAAGTTATCAAAAGAAAGGAGTGCAGAAGTCCAGGAAGTCATCAAAAGAAAGGAGTGCAGAAGTCCAGGAAGTCATCAAAAGAAATGAGTGCAGAAAAAAATTGGGAGATAGAAAACACTGACTGGGTTAAGAAGGAATACTGATTGGTTAACAAAGAGGCTAAGAGAAGAGTTGCAATAGCAAAGAACAAGGCATTGGAGGCATTCGAACAGCTTCTGGTAAGTAACTCAGTAGATGGTCACATGGGAAAGACAAAAAGATAAAGAAGGTAGTCAAACATCCTTCATAACAGATGCTAGCAACCAGCTGCTCACAAGTCCACAGAACATCTCAGGCAGATTGAAGGAATACTTCCAGCAGCTTCTGAATGCAGAAAATCCCACAGAAGCTGTACTGCCCCAGACACAGCCTACAACGAGAGAAAAGGAGAAGCCCACCCTAGAAGTAAGAACATCCATCCATCCATAACCCCCTTTTATCATTTTTGTACATGAGATTAGGGTGTCACTTCAACAGCAACAATCAGCTAGATCCAAGGTTTACACTGCCAGGTGGCTAGCACTGCCATGGTAGTTTTTTCACAGTACACACTTGCACAATCCCTCACACCTATGGCCAGTTTAGAGTGTTCAGTACACTTATTGCATGTCTGTGGAATAGGGGAGGAAACTGGATCATCTATAGGAAATCCC
Source organism: Protopterus annectens (assembly GCF_019279795.1). Classification (NCBI taxonomy): domain Eukaryota; kingdom Metazoa; phylum Chordata; order Ceratodontiformes; family Protopteridae; genus Protopterus; species Protopterus annectens. Next base: position 916,997,906 of record NC_056728.1, read on the forward strand.
CATGAACACAGGGAGGACATGCAGACTCTGCACAGAAGGCAACTCAGCCAAAAATCGAACCAATGAACCTCTTGCTGTGAGGTGACAACACTATCCGGTATGGCACTGTGACAACTCTACAACAGCACTAAGAAAAACAAAGTCAGGGAATGCAGCAGGCTCAGATGTGCTCACAGCACAGCACATATGACTTATGTTGGGTGAGACGGGAAAAAGTGGCTCCTGATGGTACTCATACCAAAGTAGAGAGATAGTATACCAGAGAATAAGCATTTTAGTGTCAGTGCACAAGAACAAAGAGGCCATTCACAACTGCGGGCAGTACAGAGATATAAAACTCCTGTCACACTGCATGAAAGTTCTGGGGAGGGTGATTGATAAATGAATATGCAGAGTAGTAGAAAGTACATGAGAGCTGAGAAATTCAAATTTGGATCAGGATGTGACTCAACTTACCCAATGTTTGCAGTAAGATAGCAGAGGAAGCAGGAGAAAGAAAGAGAAGGAAAAGAAAGAGTCCAACTGGGCAGCATATGGCAAGGTCCCAAGACATTTGATCTGGACAGTGCTGCAGTGGTTTGAAGTTCCAGAAATTTGGTAAAATTAGTGTAGACCATGTACAAGGACCACATTACTCAAGTACAAACAGTATTCAGACTCACAAAGGGACTTCCAATGGGAGTGGGTGTGCATCAGGGTTCATTTCTGAGCCCTTCTGTTAATACTAGTGATGGACTACATTAACAAACAGATCAGAGGGCACAGATCAGCAATGTTAGTATAAATATATACAGATGATGTGGCATTACAACTAGAGTCTGAGCAAGAAGTTCAGCAAAGGATAGGGGAATGGAATGCAAAACTGAAGGCAAGTGGGATGAAACTGAATACAGATAAGGCAGTGGTAATGGCAGTAAATTGGGGAAATCAGAAGATGCTGAGAACTGAGATAGAAGGGAAAATAGTGGAACAGGTTAACAGCTTCAAGTTACTGGAAGGGGTGGTTGAGGAGAATGGAAGTCTGAATGAAGATGTCATAACTAGAATCAGAGGAGCTGCAGCCAACTTGCACAGAGTGTCAGGTGTAGTCTATAACAGAAGTATGCCAAAGAAGCTGAAAAGTAAGGTGTACAAAACAGTGATGTGAGCAGTACTACTTTAAGATACAGAAACCTGGGCAGTACATTTCAGGCAGAGCAGTTGAGGACACCAGAAGTAATGTAGATGAAGTGCCTGAGATGGATGGTAGGATGCACACCATAGAACAGTTGAAGAAATGATGACATCAGAGCAGTAGCCAAAGAAGCTCCAATTACAGAGAAAGTCAAAAAGAACAGATTATGATGGCTCAAGTATATATGCAGAAAATGAGAAGGCAATCAAGTAAAGAAGATTGGGAACAGACAGGAAGAATGCAAGAAGAAATGAGGGAGTCAAGCAGAGATAGATAGATGGATTCTGTGACTGAAGACCTGTGACTGTCAGGCATGACTGTTGAAGATGGTAGGAGAGTGGTACTGAATCTAGAGAGATAGTGACAGTTGATGCAACACCACGACTCCATGTAGAAAATGGAAAAAAGGGGGTTGATGATGATGATGATGATGATGATGATAATTTCTTGAAGTTTTTCATCCATGTTAAAATACCATCTTTACTATGTATATCATAAAACGTAATTTAGGATTGTGAATACAGCTATAACTTTGTTCAGCTAGTATGAATAAATGGGGGGGGGGCGGGCAACATCATGAGTGTCCTGTTTTTGGATGAGATGATAAACCTAGGCCCCATCTGTCTGAGATGGTGGTAGCACAAGTAGATGTAGAAAATCCCATGCCAAAGAGTACTGGAAGTTCCTTGGTGCCCTGGCCAAATTACTTCTAGTCATTATAAATACTACCTTTGATTACCCCCAAAAAAGGCCACTGTACTAGAGGGAGTAATGTAGTCAGCAAAGAATAAATAAATAAAAGTAAATTAAAAAGTATCCATTTTCGAAATATGCATTACGAGTGCCTATTATTTCATGTCATGTCAAAATTCCTCACTATTTTCATTACATATCTTATATTTGCTTCATAAGCATGGATGAAACAGTTGTCAAAATGCCACCACCTGAAGATGATTTCAGTCATAGCGTTTGTATAGACATGTAGATATGATACAGAGCAAGTCAGCAACTCCATTTCTGTGATATTGGCTAGATTTCAGGAAGGTTTAATGCAAACAGGCTGCCATGAAATGAGAAGTTTACCTGTGAAGTAAGCCTTTCTAATTCATAGACTTCCCTACTGCTAAGGCTTCTCACTGGCAGAGGCCTGAATATGGAGAATGATCCACTGAGTAGTGTTTGTTTGACTTGCTGTTCTTTGTCCAACTATTGCTGCTCTCTGTCTGCATTTGATTTTTCCCACCCACCTCCCATACTGCTGTTGTACTTTTAAAGTTGGTGGCTTTTGAGTTGCCTACCACAACTATAAATTTGATTTTGGGCACTTCTCCAAGTCCCATCACATCCGCTTATTCGAATGAGCCCTGAGAGATCAGCTGGGAAGGCCCCCACTTTAATATTTTAAACTAAAATTATCTATTGCTTCCTGCCTTCCCACTTACTATAACAAAATTGTGCTTTATTCAACTGCTTTTACTGTATCTGTGCTTCTTACTTTATTACTTTATTTAGCTTTTTGCTGCGCATTCTTAAAGTATTAAGTTGCATTTAATCTGTTGCAGTTATTACTGCTTGTTAGCAGCCCACTCAAACTGTAACTTTTATTCTGAGCCTCTTAGTTTTGATTTAAGCATTTGAGCTTCAAACTAGTTATCTTACATAGGGAAGGAAAGTTTGTGGTCTACACTCTTGTGGCAGGAGATGTAGCTTACACGCTTCTGAGTTGGGAATTGCGTGTTGAAGGCTTATTGTGACTGTTATTTTAAAAGTGTTAAGTTTTTGTTTAAGAGCTTGGGGTCCAGGCCTGTTTTTTTCATTAAGAAGGTTTGTGGTCTACACTCTTGTGGGTTGAGAGGGTGGTCTCCACCTTTCTGAGCTGGGAATTGCTAGTGAAGGCTTATTGTGCCTGTCATTCTAAGTGTATTTGTTCTGATTTGAGCACTTGGACTCCAAACCAGTTATTTTGTATTAGAAAGTTTGTGCTCTGCACTTGTGTGCCATTACTGTCTAAACAGATATTTTTTAACCACTAGAGCAATTAATTTGCTCATAGCTGAGTGTTGCACATCAAGATCCTTGTCTTATTGACTTGTTCAGTATTTAAGTTTGCCTCACTCCTCTCTAGTAGCTCTGTAGCCATGGTTATGCACTTCCTGACTCTCTCTCTCCTCTCTCTGTGGTCAGTTTGGTTGAGATTTGTATTCTGAGGCATTGTAGCAACTGCCTCATGTACACTGACAACCCACTTATTCTTAATAAAACAGATACAGTATGCGAGAGATGTAAACACACTTTAACACTGAGGCAAAACTCTCTCATACAGTGAAAACTAATCCTATAGAGGTCGTCAGTAACACTTGCACCATGCCTACTACACAGGGTAAAGACCCTACACACAAAACTACTTATGTTGAGGCACTTAGTGGTAACCTTCCTAAAACACTAAGGCCTCCTGCACAGTACAATCAAAGCAAGAGTCCTCAGCCATTATGTAAACATTCCATTAAAAAAACACCCACAGTTACACACAGCAACACTGTATCCAGTGCCTCCACAGCTAAGACCATAAAGCAAACCAGCATGAAGACAAATGTTCTGGTCATTGATGATTCTGTAGTGAGACACATTGATGTTTCCCCTACCAGATTGAGTAAAAGAAGACAGTAAAACAAAATAGGACCAACTCTAAGGTGAACCCCTACTGCAGAAACCAAAGCAATCCAAAAAGCAAAAACCTCTAGAGCTGGAAACGGTCAGCAGATTTCAATAGTTTATTCATAAAACACAGTAAACGAATGCACAGTTTTCAGACAATAGCCCTTCCTCAGTGTGTAAGTCACATATCTCATAATGGAGTGAACAGTTAAAAAATGCGAGGTTATCAAACTTCCTTGTAATCATAAAGAAACACATACATTTAGTTAAATCCTCCAGTGATTTCATATGTTACCTAAATACCATGGTAAAATGATGGCATTCTGTCAATGTATAAAGACAAGGTGTCATAGACAATGGATTCAGATCTTGGAGTGAGATATACATCCAGATAGAGTACAATGTTATGATGCCCCCCCACCCCCCCCCCCATGGACTGCAACAACTAAACAGGATATTTTCCACCTCACAGTATTCTTTTTTGACCTCTTCATATCTCAAGGCAAAAAGAAATGCAAGATGTACATTAAAAAATTGAAACTATTTATTATAATATTATAGAAATCTACTGTACACTGCATGTATTTGCAGAGCAAGAGAAATTCCTAACCAAGCTCCAAGATGAAAATCAATTAAAATAAAATTGTTATGGGGACATTAACTACCCACACATTGACTTGGTAAACCATATATCTTATCTGAGTAAAAGACAGCAAGCTGTTCTTTGGGATAACCATACCTCTTCATTACTACCCATCTCCATCGGAGTCCCTCAAGGCTCCATTCTTGGCCCACTTCTTTTCTCCCTCTATATTAATGATCTTCACACTTTAATCTTTCAAGCTACCTGTATTCAATATGCTGACGACTCAACCATTATTTGTTCAGCTTCTTCCTCCTCAGATTTAATCTCACTAACCCAAAATATTTTTAATACAGTAGAAACATGGTTTACTAGACAGTACCTTCTTCTAAATGCTAAGAAAACCAAACTTCTCCTCTTCTCCCCTACCACTCGCACATCTCCACCTAACTTTACCATTTTGTCTAATAACGCCACTATCATCTCTCCTGACTCTACAACTAAACTGTTAGGAATAACCATAAATAATAATCTCACTTTTGATCAACACATCAACAACACCATCAAATCAGTTAACAGAAAAATAGGAGCCCTATACCGAATCAAACCTTTTTTAACCCCAACTACCAGAGCTACTATTGCACACTCTCATCTGTTATCCACTTTCTTCTATGCCTCACCAATTTTAACCAACCTTAAGAAAACCAACCTAAACAAACTAGCTACCTGCTATAATAACATCGACCGCTTTGCCACTAATAACCCTTTCAGAACCCATCACTGCCATAACCTGAAACTTCTAGGCTGGCTTGAACTACAAAACTACCTTGCAACCTCACAACTCACTATTGCCCACAAAATACTACACCAACCCAATAACAACCCCATACTCTCACAACTCTTAGTCCCCTACAGCAATCTTACCTCCCTTCAATCCTCCTGTAAACTCTTAGCCAGCTCTATTAAGACTAACAACTCAGCTGGTGACTCCTTATTCACTAATTCTGTAGGTAGAATTTGGAATCTCTTACCCAGGGAAATTACTCAGATTACCTCCTTACCCCTCTTCAAACAAAAACTTAAACTACACTTCCAAAACCACTGGCTTTGTTCTTGTAACACACCAGACTAACTTCTCCTCTACTTATCTCCCTCTTTTCACCTACCACAATGTTTATCGTAGTCACACTAGCAAATACCTTTATCCCTTGACCCTTGAATCTTTCTTCTTTCCTCTCACTAACCTTCTCCTTTCTCCTTTCTCTTTGCCTCCTCTGTCTTTTTCTTTCCCCTATTCTACTGCCTTACCTCCTCTTCCTCTCTTCCTTCTTGTGTGACACCCCTCTTCCTTTGGACCTTTTACCCTTATTCTCTCTCTTTATTTTAATACACTTTTTTTCCTTACTAATCTATATCCTCTCAAATTGACTTGGTAATTTTGTTGTTATACAATTGTACAGCTTGTCTATTGTTTGGTTTATCTTTTGATTTTGTCAATTAATTAATTTTTGACTATCCTGTTATTTTGTTGTATTTTGTGTGGAGCTTTTCTCCCCGGGCCTCTACTGAAAATGGAAATATATCCAGCTAGACTAGCCCGGTCAACAAATGTAAAATAAAATAATAAAAATAATATATCATCAGCTAAATAGATCCTAATATTAAGTGACTACATGACTCAGGACAGCTTGGCTTAGACCAAATAATATCAAATATGGTTAAGTATGGCAATACCTTAGCTTAGATATCATGCTAACAGTTCAAAGATTGCTCTCTTCCCTGCCCACAGGTATACTGGCTGTAAATTACATCAATCACATTACTTATATCTTCATCCAATGAGTAAAATAAAATTCCTGCATACAAAAAAAAAATCATCCTTACCACATTTTACTAGTGGAAAATATACAATAAATAATACACTTTTGAAATAGCATGGATTATATCTTCAATGAGCAAAAAATCTGCACAGGTTCAATGATATTATTAACCTTTGCATTAATAAACATTGCCAGTAAGACATAACTATAAAGAAGTAATCCAAAAGTAGGTGTACAAAACCAGAAGCGGAGAACTCCAATTAAATATGATGATTTATTAACTACATGAACACCATAAAATGGACAAACAAGGATAAAGTAAAAAAACATAAATGCCTTCACAATCACAGTATGCATTTTCGTCTTATTCCATAGACTTCATCAGATGACCAGTGCATAAACTGATACCAGTTTATATTATACAATTAATTAATACCACCAATAAATTACTCTGTTTCCCATTTAAAACAACCAATAGTATATACCACCTAATTAATATTATATTTGTCATTTCCTATCAAAAGTAAAACATACATTATTTCTTAAAAACAATTACATACATAAATACATAAGTAAGTTCCTAAAAAACAATTATGTTATCTCATTTAAAATCTAGTATCAAAATTTTATTAAGAAATATACTAAAAACCATTAAATAAAAAGTTATATATAAATAAATACATTGGTATAATTAAATCTAAAAAACAAAGTTTTTTCTTTCTTAGCACTTTTCTTATTGTATTAAAAGGGAGAAAAGTTTGCCTGCCCTCTAGTGGTTTTTTATATTTATTTATTTAAATTTACAATTCAGAGTTTGGCAGATCTTAGTTTTAATAAAGGAAGTATAGATATATAATCATTTAGACCAGGAGGTCTACCTGCTTCTAACGTTACCTGCCACCATAACTCTCTGAATTCAACTTTTTCTTCCCACGGGCCACCTCTAATATTGTTTTTAACTTGTTCCAAAACCATGAATAAAAATTTTGATTTAGAGCATACCTTGGAATGTCTATATAGAGCATTAGTGTCTTTCCCCATGGTTACATCGTAGGTGTGCTCATAAATTCTCCTTTTTAACATTCTTTCTGTTTTTCCCACGTAAAATGATTTACAAAATTCACAAATAACCAAGTATACCACTCCCTTTGATTCACAATTAAAATGTTCTGAGCTATATATCCACCTATCTCTACTAGCCAAATAATATTTGTCTGTGTTCATAATATACGTACATTGTGTGCAATGTCCACATTTGTATGTACCAACCCTATGTTTATTGGGGTTTACTTTATTTTTATTTTCTAATATAGCTCTAATACTCTGGGAGTTCTTTTATATTATTTTGTGTGGGACTTTAGACACATTCTCCAGATCTGTTAAAGCAACAAATCTTTCCCATTCTTTTAAAAATGTATTTTTGATACCATTATTTAATACATTATACTCTAAAACAAGTACCTGTTTATAATTCTCACCATTACTCGTCTTATTATTATTAATATTGACCTCCTCATTTTGTTCTGTACATTTCAATATAGGTTTAAATCTGGTGCTTCTTCCATTTCTTATTTCTTCTTTGATATCATTTATTAAATTCAGGGGGTAGCCTCTTTCTAGGAACATACTTTCTAATAATTCACATTCTGCTAAAAAGTCCTTGTCCAAACTAGTCATTCGACCTCTCCTTACATATTGTCCTTTGCCAATATTCTTTTTATAATGTAGAGGATGTGCGTTGTTATAATGTAGAAAGGAATTACAATAAGTAAGTTTCCTGAATATTTTAGTTGCAAACATTCTCAATTTTGTATATTTCTATATCCAAATATTGTAGACAGGAGTCAGATATATTATAAGTAAATTTAAAAAAATTAGTTGTATTGCTCATATAGGTTATAATTTTAATACATTTCTCTTGCCCAGCTGTCCAAAAAAATAACTATATCATCCAGGAACCTATGATATAATTTCCAACAGTCTTTAAATTCAGAATTTAGGATATTTTTCTCTTCCCATTTAGCCAAAACTAAGTTGGCATAAGTTGGTGCACAGGCTGCCCCACAGCAACCCCCTAAATTTGCTGGTAAAATTCACCATTAAAATGTAAAAAAATATTCTTCAATATTATATCCATTAGCCATACACTAATTTACTTTTCATTCTGTGTTAAATGGGAATCTTCATAAACAATCTCTTCAAACATTTCCATATCTTCTTTATATGGTATGGAAGAAAATAAATCAATAATATCCACCATTATAAATAATAGATTCTCCTGATATAAATCATCAGTAATTTCCTTAAGGAGGTCCCACACGTCTCTTAAAATATTTTCTCTTGCTAACCATATATTTTTCAATTTTGTATCCACATATTTGGCAAGGGGATATGTTTTACCACCATCAGCAGATACTATTGGCCTTAATGGGGGATTATTTTGACTTTTATGGATCTTGGGTATACCAAATATAGTAGGTATCTTTGGTTTATCAACTTTTAAATATCTAAAAATATTATGGTCTATTAATTCTTCCTGCAACATATCTGTTAAGCTTACATCTATTTTATTATAAGCTATGTTGACTTCATTTTTAGAAACACTAGAATACCTACTTTCATCCCATAATATCATATTCATTCTACTTTCATAACTAATGTTGTCCATAATCACCACACCTCCTCCTTTATCTGGTTTCACTACTCTGATATATGGGTTCCTTTTTATTTCATACAACAAATCTTTCTCTTTGTTACTCAGACTAACCTTAAATCTAAAGTTGTTTTGTTTATTCCTAATTTCTTTTCCCATAATTATTTCCAGATTTTTTAATTGAGGGTGTAGGGGTGGATTATATGTAGTTTTACATCTTAATTCTAAATTGCTATTATTCACTTTCTCCACAGGTCTCATAATACTCAAATTAACTTTTCTCAAAAATAAGTTTATATCTAATAAAATTTGAGTAATATCTCCCTTTGTATATGGGATGAATTTCAACCCCTTAGAAAACAACAGAAAATGCTCTTTCTCTATTACTAGATTGCTAAAATTATAGATGGAAAAATTATTAAAAGTACTTTTAATACCATCTATTCTAATATCTCTACTATCTACAGTATCAAGAAGGGGTATCATTAAAATCTCCCCCTCCCCCTTCTCCCCCCTCCACTGAAAATTTGGTGGTTGTGGACCTTGTTTATTCATCAGTCTTTCTGACCTCCGAAGGGGTGGGAATTCTTCTTCGTAATCATAATTATTCTCCCCTCAAAGGTCCATACCATCTCCCTCTAAATTATGGGGGGACATTGGGGATATAGGTCTACTTTCATTGGTATATTTAAAATATTTATGGGAAGGTTTCGAATAACTACTATTGGTATCATATTCCTTTATATCCATTTCTAATTTCTTAAATTTTCTAATAACTAATTCTTCACTTTTGAAAAAAAGATACCAAACCAGGCTGAAGACCATGCACAGCTTCAAAAGAATACACTTCAAAATCCTTCTTTAGCGCTTTCATCCACATTTATTTTCGTGAACTTCCTCAGAAATAAATTACATCTAAAAGACATTGCTTAAATACTGTTATTGCAGGAAATGATGTCATTAATTTATAAATAAAAAATTATATATATATATATGTCGACTTGTTTTTTCTCAAATAATTGAAATAACAATATATATGTTATGATTTTAACTTCTAATAATATAAAAACTTGATGCAAATGTTCTTTTAAAAATATCATTCAGTAATATATACGTGAAACATTACTACTGGATAAAACACCATGTACAAAAATTGTCTTATAGTGTTCTATCTGTATATTAGAAAACACTTTAGATTTATTACTTCATTTAGCCCTGGTGTTGTGTCAGCTCCAAACACCAGTTGCCACAAAGATTCTTTACACTCTAAAATGTTGTTGAGATCTCCTGTTAATAATCCCTTCTTTACTGCGTCTAAAATAAAAAATTCAAACTTTTTAAAGTCTCTACATACAATGGCATGTCTTGCCAGGGCGTTATTTTTGTCCTTTTTTATAGCCAAGATGTGTTCATATACTCTGCGCTTAAAAGTTCTTTTGGTTTTTCCTATGTAATAATTTTTACATGTTACGCAGGTAGCTAAATAAACTACCAATTCACTGTTGCAATTAAAATATTCCCTAGCCCAAAATGTATAATTTAAATGTTGTACTGTCACAAAAGAAGAATTGCTCATGTAGCTACACTGCTTACAATTTATACAACTGAAAGTACCCTTTTTGTTGGTGCATTGCCTATCTAAACTGTTGTGTTTGTCTCTACCTGATTCCAATATGCTTTTTAAATTTACAACCTTCTTGTAAGTAAATTTTGGTTTGTGTCCTACCACTGACACCAATTCTCTGTTTCCCATGATAACTTTCCAGTTATTTTCTATAATGGATTTAATACTCCACATTTCGTTTACAATTGGCAGTGGAAATGCTGTTAAAAATTCTTTAGTCAGCCCTTCCTTGTGAGTATTCTCAATACATGTTTGGGGTACCCCTACTGACAAATCCTCCGAATATAATATCGGTTTGGCCACTCCATTTCTGAGTGGTAACACTTCACTTTCTATTTTGACTATGAAATCTCTAGTGTATCCCCTATTCATAAAAAGTGACCTCAAAAGAAGTAATTCCTTCTGGAACACTCTTTCATTAGACGTTAGTCTACTTAACCTAATGATCTGACCTTTAATGACCCCTCTCTTCATATGCACTGGATGTAAACTGTCTTTATGTAAATAACAATTTGCAAAATATGGTTTTCTGTAAATTTCACTGTGAAAGGTCTTTGTCTCATCATCAATTTCCAATGTCAGATCTAAAAATGTGATCTTTTTAGCAAAATCACCTATTTTGAACTCTAAAAACTTAGTAGTTTGGTTTAGAAATTCAACCAATTCTACAAATTCTTTGTGTTCTCCCTTCCATACAAACAGCAAATCATCTATGTATCTATGATACATGAGGACCTTGTTGAATAGGGGATGTGTCTTTAAAAATTTGCTCTCCCAATTAGCCATCACGATGTTTGCAAAGGAGGGGGCCACCCTTGAACCCATGGCTACTCCTAATTCTTGTTTATAGATGTGGTCATCAAATCTGAAAAAATTATTTTCCAAAATTAATTCCATTAAAATACATAATGAGTTAACCTTGGCATTAGAAAAAACTGTGTACTTATTCAGATACTCCCTCATAAATTCTATACCCTCTTCTTGATCGATACTGGTGTATAAGTTTTTTACATCTAAACTACCAAAAAACAGATGCTCATCACTGATTTTTATTTTTCTTAGAGTTTCCAAAAGATTCCATGAGTCCTTTATGAAAAATTCAGACTTCTGTACTAATGGGTTTAAGATGTTGTCCAACCAGATCGAAATATTTTCAGTTTTAGACTGTTTAGCTGAAATAATAGGTCTAAAAGGTGGTCTAGTCTCACTATTTTGTATTTTAGGAATTCCGAAAAACACTGCTAATTTAGGGTGTTCCTTGTACATGAATTCGTAATCTGTTATACTTAATTCACCTTGAGAAAACATGTCAAACAAAATTGAATCTAAAACTTTGAACTTCTTATTTACTATCTCATAGTTGACTTTTCTATATATTGTTGTATCCTGTAACATTTCATTTATCGAAGTTTTGTAATCATTGTTGTTCATTATTACCACTTTACCCCCTTTGTCAGCCTTCATTATTCTTATGTTGTTATTTGTGGCTAAATTTTTCAAAGTGTCTGTTTCTTCTGTAGTTAAATTGTTTATATCATTTGAAAAAATAATATTTCTAAAATCCTTTTCACACAGCCTCTGAAATACTTGTAAACTATTGACAAGGGGTGGATTGTAGGTGCTAGGTTTGCTAATAATAATTTTGTCAAGTGGTTTGGAACACCCTATGTCTTCCATAATGTAGTTTAAATTTAATTTCCTCAGAAATAATCTAAAATCCACTAGCAGTTTCCCCAGGTTCATATGATTTGCTGGAATAAACGTGAACCCTTTTCTTAAAATGTTAGTAATCGATTGATTTACATTTAAATCAGACAGGTTTAATATACCAACTTCAAAAGAGTCCACATTTAATTCAGGAGATGCTGTTACCATCTCCGCTTGTTCTTTCCTCTGCCCTTCCCCCGAAATTGGGTAGAATTGTACTATTTCATAGTCTTTTTGTTTTTCTCTTGTACCCTCTGAAAAGGAGTGTTATTCAATTCAGAAGGTGTAGCCACTTTTTCTGCATAGTTCATGTTCTTATTGTTAGTACTTGTACTTCCATTACTGGTAGTCGGCAAAATGGGAAAATCTTCATGAATGTTGTCTCTATTTCCACTTTCCCCTTTATTTGTGGCTACATTATTAGTCTCATCCACATTGGCTGAGGCGGGCTGTGCATAATTGTTGGATTCTTTCCTTCGTAGTGGGTCAGCTGGTATCACAGACTCAGCTAAAACTATATAAGCCTGGTTGTTTTTGTAAGACAATATGTCACGTCTCAGTTTAGATTGTTTTCTGGCTATGATAGTCGCCCTCTGCCTATCCGCTTTTATTCTAATCCCATTGTATAAATCTTCGAAAATACTGAAGCTTGTATAACTATGTATCATTTCATCCAGAGATTTTATTTTGGCATTAAGGACTTTTATCTCGTTGTTGTAATGATTTTTTAAAATATTCATCATTCTTATCCCTGTTTCATTGTACAAGTTTATCAGTTCTTTACTTAACGCGTCTCCTGGAGAGACGCAATTTGGAAATTTTGCTGTCCTAAGACCCTTCGGTACAATTTTTCTGTTGACACATTCAGTTAAATACAGTACTTCAAGATCTAGTGTTACATATTTAAAAGTCATTTTCTCTAATTCGTAAATGTTCTTTTTGCAACACATTTTATCATCAGTCTGTACACTTACTGTGTCGTTTTGGAGTGTTTCTCCGATGTCAGAGAAAGGGTTAGTCTTATCCTTTGATAAAAAGTCCCAAATGTTGCCTTCCGACGGCAACTGTTGTATATTTAATCCACCATTGCGGTTCTGACTTGTCTCGGTGTTTTCGACGTCAAACTCTGAACGTGAAGTCACTTCCCCTCTCGTTTTTAAAGGGACCTTTGTAGTTTCAATTCTATTACTCGGTGTCCATCCCTGTAAAATTTCTTTAACTATTTTGCTAACTGTCTCAGTTAGTAACAGTTTAGACTCCCTAGATTTTGAATCTAGGGTGTTATAATCCAAAACTGAATGGATTGATGAATTGAGTAAAGTCTCTTCGGCGGAATCTTCTGCTGCCATACGTGATCCAAGTCCAGTTCAACTTTAACAAGAAACACTCCAAAAAATGTTGAACAAATCAAACTATGAAAAAAAGATACCAAACCAGGCTGAAGACCATGCACAGCTTCAAAAGAATACACTTCAAAATCCTTCTTTAGTGCTTTCATCCACATTTATTTTCGTGAACTTCCTCAGAAATAAATTACATCTAAAAGACGTTGCTTAAATACTGTTATTGCAGGAAATGATGTCATTAATTTATAAATAAAAAAAAATATATATATATATATATGTCGACTTGTTTTTTCTCAAATAATTGAAATAACAATATATATGTTATGATTTTAACTTCTAATAATATAAAAACTTGATGCAAATGTTCTTTTAAAAATATCATTCAGTAATATATACGTGAAACATTACTACTGGATAAAACACCATGTACAAAAATTGTCTTATAGTGTTCTATCTGTATATTAGAAAACACTTTAGATTTATTACTTCAATGGCATACAATGGCATGTCTTGCCAGTACAACATTTAAATTATACATTTTGGGCTAGGGAATATTTTAATTGCAACAGTGAATTGGTAGTTTATTTAGCCACCTGCGTAACATGTAAAAATTATTACATAGGAAAAACCAAAAGAACTTTTAGGCGCAGAGTATATGAACACATCTTGGCTATAAAAAAGAAGGACAAAAATAACGCCCTGGCAAGACATGCCATTGTATGTAGAGACTTTAAAAAGTTTGAATTTTTTATTTTAGACGCAGTAAAGAAGGGATTATTAACAGGAGATCTCAACAACATTTTAGAGTGTAAAGAATCTTTGTGGCAACTGGTGTTTGGAGCTGACACAACACCAGGGCTAAATGAAGTAATAAATCTAAAGTGTTTTCTAATATACAAATAGAACACTATAAGACAATTTTTGTACATGGTGTTTTATCCAGTAGTAATGTTTCACGTATATATTACTGAATGATATTTTTAAAAGAACATTTGCATCAAGTTTTTATATTATTAAAAGTTAAAATCATAACATATATATTGTTATTTCAATTATTTGAGAAAAAACAAGTCGACATATATATATATAATTTTTTATTTATAAATTAATGACATCATTTCCTGCAATAACAGTATTTAAGCAACGTCTTTTAGATGTAATTTATTTCTGAGGAAGTTCACGAAAATAAATGTGGATGAAAGCGCTAAAGAAGGATTTTGAAGTGTATTCTTTTGAAGCTGTGCATGGTCTTCAGCCTGGTTTGGTATCTTTTTTTCATAGTTTGATTTGTTCAACGTTTTTTGGAGTAATTCTTCACTTTTATGATCAATATCTTTTCTAATGTTAAAATATTTCTCTTTTTCTTCTAAAATATTAAAAATCAGATAATTTTTAATACACTGGTCCAGTTCATCAATTTCATCTTGTATTTTCTCTTGACACTTAATATTGTCCTTAATAATTAACCTTAAAACATCTAATCCACATTTATTAAACAATTCAATGAGTTATTTATGAAACGTCTAACCCATTGTAACATTATTAGGGAATTTATAGACCCGAAGACCTTTTGGGACTATTTCCCTAGAAATACATTCCTTCAGATATTCATTTTCAATGTCTAAAGTTCTATATTTATACATTAATTCAGTTAGATTATCTAGCTTAGTCCAATAGGATTCGCCTGAAACGTGTTGTTTGTTACTATTATATTCCATTTTAAAGTGATACTTTGTCCGTAGCCACTCTTTAGTCTCTAAAAAAGATTTAGCAGTACCTGGTGCCTTAGCTATTTCATGCGCCATTTTCTGCCCAACTGCTGTATTCGTATCCTTATTAGAACATTCACCTCTATCAGTTAGTTTAAAAACAGCGGGTGTAGCTGCAGCATTAAATTCTTCCCCATGAATTTCTTCTTGGTCGCCGACGATATTAGGAATGCCCATAAGCACCCTGGAAATTGGGTTTGCTGCTCCTCTATATTCATTTAACCCTTCGGTCCTTGGCACCGGATGTTTAGCTAGGCTACCGTAGATCCCCACTAAGGATTGGCTGAGTGGAGTAAGTAAATCTATCAATTTGGTAAGTTGACCAATCAACTTACGCGATTGTCCCAGTTTGTCCAACCCCTTAGGGTCAGGAAGTGTCTTTGTCTCCATTCTGGTTCCACAAAAATGAACCAAAAACAAATAAACTTGTGGATAAGCACAAATAAACCAGTAATCCAAAAGTAGGTGCACAAAACCAGAAGTGAAGAACTCCAATTAAATATAATGATTTATTAACTACATGAACACCATAAAACGGACAAACAAGGATAAAGTAAAAAACATAAACGCCTTCACAATCACAGTAATGCGTTTTCGTCTTATTCCATAGACTTCATCAGATGAAAAAAAATCATCCTTTCCACATTTTACTAGAGGAAAATATACAATAAATAATACACTTTTGAAATAGCATGGATTATATCTTCAATGAGCAAAAAATCTGCACAGGTTCTATGATGTTGTTAACCTTTGCATTAATAAACATTGCCAGTAAGACATAACTATAAAGAACTAATAAGATATAGAACAGAAAACATAATTAATATACAGGTTTTAGATTTACTCTAGAGGTAAAATAAGTCTAAATTAAAGTATAGAGACTGCTTATGTTTGTTATCTAAATTTCTAGATGTACATATGAACTCAAATACTCAAATTTATCTCAACATTTGAATGCAACAATAAGGCATTCTTAACTGTATCAGAAAACTGGAAGAGAACATCTCTGAATGCAAAACATTTCCAGTAAACAATTAAGGGATCACCCAGCCAGAGGACATAAGAAATGTGCTAGCAGAATAATATTGTGCAAACTTCACAGTAGTGAGAGAAATATGTCAGAGTGCTATAGAGACTAGTTTGCACGCACTTTATGTAACATAACTCCTGTTGCTACAAGTAAATTTAAAAAGTCAGATTCCAGAAACAATACAGCATGCTTGATATTTCGCACATGAAAGCAAAGAAACCTTGAGTAAACTCTTTGCATTCATGCTAAATAACATGTTTGCATGAGGACATAGTCCTAACCTATAGCAACTAGTTGTAGTGGTACCAGTTCTCAAAGACAAGACATCAAATCTGAACAATTTTTGACCAATCCGCCTGATCAGCATTATATGTAGAATTGTGGAGGGAACCATAATGCATCTAACCCAAAATGACGGAGAAGGCATACATCTCTGTTAGAAATGGAGCCTTTTAAGCTTATTAAGCAAAGATCTTGCTTTATGAATCTTATGACATTCTTTAAAGAGGTAAGAGCAGCAGGCATTAATGGACTGACAGTGAATACTGTTTATTTTGTCATGGCTAATATATTTGGCACTAGCCTCCATGTGGGAATATTTAAAAAAAATGTGTGACAGTAGCATACCTTGTTCAATTATTTTAAAACTCTGGTTAAACTATAGCACACAACAAGATAACGTGATGGTGATGTGCGATTTACCTGTCTGTCCCAAAAGTTTTACAGATGATATCTCACGGGGCTCTGTGTGGCAGCCATTTCTTTTTGCACTGTGTTCCTCTGATTAAAAGTAAGAAATGCGCAAGGTACAAGCGATATGGGGATTACTGCAAGACAGAATTGCTAAATAAGGGAAGTTGTGCAAGAGTGTTTGTAAAAATATAAGTGTAATATCAAGGGATTACCAAAAGGACATACACTATAATTGTCAATGAATGGTTAGATTAAAAATTGGCACCATTATTAGTGCTTTTGCAACAGAGTTAGACAACTTTGATCAATATGCATATATCAAAATTAGGAAAGCATATTCTGTATCCCACTAAAAGACATGTTTGCTGATGTAAAGTACAGTTCAGGACCCTGTACCACTTCATTCCTGACTGATTTGACCCATGATTGAAAAACATATTGCATTCTGTAGCCTTCAAACACCTTAATTGAAATAACTTGACCAGATGAATGATTGCTTACAAGAAAACATAGAAGGTTGCAAAACTTGAACTATACAGAAAGGCTTCTGAAACTATCTTTATATATTTTTTTCACATAGGTTATACTGAAATTATCTCTGCCTATTATGTAAGGCAATGTCTGAAACACATTACAGTTTACTTTTTGAAGTCAGTCATTAACTTACTTTAGAAATAGTCTCAGATAGATAGAGATAAAGATACAGATAAATATGGATGGTCACACACACACACACGCACACACGCATACACGCACACACGCACACACACACACACACACACACACACACACACACACACACACACACACACACACACACACACACACACACACACAGACACTCTGTGTGGTACAAAATAACAATGCAGAGTTACAGCAGTCAAGTTTCCTGAAGATTAGTAGGTTGGAAGTTTGACAAAGAAACTTATGAACCCACTGCAACTCAACAATTTCTAATTTAATGATGCCTTCTTTTTTGAATAATTTGCATTTAGATGTACTACAAGATTTACAAATTACCTTCTACTAGGTGAACTTAGCATGTCAGTCAGTATGATATATCCCATGCATCCATAACTAAAAAAAAGTTATCTTTAAAGTAAATTAAAACTGTTATGCATTTTCTTCAGCTCAGAAAAAAGCATTTGCCCAGTTAATGATTTCATACCATCCACTTACAACAATTTAAATGTCCTGTGGCTGACAGACATTTTCCAGAAGCTATCCCTTCTTGTCACTGAACCTAATTTTACTTCTGCTGTACCTCAGCCTGTCAGTGTAGGGCCTTGAACAATTCAAGTCCCACAGGGGTTGAGTATAGGCACATCATTCTTAAAGTAGGGCGGTTGTTTCCTGATATTTACATTATAGTACTAGTAAAGTAGCCAGACTCTGCTGATGTTGTACCTGTATTTAATCTTCATATTTACACTCACACTCAATGCAGAGGATTAACGCTGTGAGATAATTAATGAGCATGCACAGGGCTTGATTTTCTCAGCCTTCATCTACACACTGTGTGACCTTCAGAAGTCACTTGAGCAGGTAGTACTTTGTGGCATTTTAGAATATGGGCTGAGCTCATTAATGATTTCCTGGACAGCATACCTAGTGACTAGCTATTAAACTATAATACATTAGAATGCTGCATGCTCGGTTCTAATGATCCAGCAATGTAAGCAGCTCTTTTATATCAACATATCCTTGTGCTATGGTTGTCAGTGCATCGAATGAACAGCATTTTGCTCTGAGTTGAACATGTTTTAAAATTCACCCCTAAAAACATTTAGTCATACTGTCACCACTACAATAGAAACATTTCTAAGGATCTCACCACCACCACATGCTGTTTGTGGTTTAATGTATATCTCTCTACACAGCTTAGGGCTATGTTCTATTAATGTTACTTTACTAACAGTATTGTCAGTAGTCTAGCCCATATTTTCTCTGGATGTCAATAGTTTTGTCTCACACTATTAAAGGTGTCCAGTCAGGATGTTATTTTTGTTTGTTTGCTTTATATGTCTTTTTTATCCTATTGCAGAATTTTACATTTTAACAGAACTATACACATATGCGTTTGAAAGTTTCTTTGCCTTCTTGTGATTTCCTTCATGTTGTTTTGCTTCTGTAGTTATCTAGTCCTCCTGTGATCTGGGTTTGAATCTGTTTCCCACTAACTCTGCCTTTTGACTTAAACTTTGAATTACATAAACTACTACAGTCCTTGCACCCTTCTTCCCTGGGTTGCAAAGCTATTTTTATTAAATTGTTTTACATGAAAACAAATCCAATACTTCGCTGCATAATATTAGATCAGGAAAGGCCTCCAACCAACACTGAATATTGTGCCCTTACCCTGCCTTCTGTAATGCCTGGCTAAGTCTCATTTAGTTTTAGAATTAAGCTGCAGACAGCATTTAGCATTGATTCATCATCTCTAACTATTGAATTCCTTCTGCTAATATTTTCCATGTTTTGTTTTCTAAATGAATGGCTATAGAATCCAGCTATACCTTTTCAAATGTTAAAGGTAATATGGTGACCTAATTGTAAAGAAATCAATAAATAACTTGTTTAGATACTCACTGTAAGATATTGAACTGTCTTCATTTTCCATTTTCTAACACAAAATAAAGTATGCAACATCCCAAAAACTATTTTCAGATATCTTATTCACTAAACTAGGTGCTGCAGTTTGGAATATTTAGATTTTTTACGAGTCAGATAAGAATGTCACAAACATACACTTTGAATTAATTAATTTGAAAGGAGTGTCTTGTTATAGTCAATAAAGTTGTCCTTGGCTAGACACAGGTGTAAAGCTTTACATAGAGCAATTAACTGTGTAATGAAGTTTAACTGATACTTACATTGCAAATGCATAAGTTATACTCTAGTCTGCACTTTATAAATTATATCTGTATAATTTGCCCAATATACTCTCTCTAATACAAGAATTGCAATAAGAACACAAGGAGTAACAAACCTACCTTATGCATAGCACCTTAAAACCCTTTCCCTCTACTCAGTCATTTATAGATTGCTGAGGGGTGATCTATGTCTGGCTTACCAGGTATCCACAAACCCCACACTTCTGAATCTTTTACATGTTCTTAAGTCAAACAGTACCAGAAATAGAAGGTCTAGGGACCTGAATGCTATCTGTGACTTAAGCAGAACATGCTGGAGAGACAGCTATATATCTCAGATTTTAACCTCCTATGGAACAGGCTTCCCATCCATGTGAAGCTGAATTAATCCGTCACCCTGGTTGAAGTGCAACCTGGAATAGTGCATGGGGAATAGGAATTCTTTTTCAGAAAGAGAATACGGGTTAACTTCCACTTTCTAGTTCTGAAGAGGATGACATTGTCCTGTTCCATTTTAAACCTTAGGCATTTAATGGGATGCATGTTGCATATCTAGTTTTAGATGACTAATGCCCTACAGCTGCAGGCTGTCTGAGTGAATTTCCTGGATGTTATGGATGCCTTCTGTCTCATCAGTTGCTGATGCTTGTGCAGCTGGCTGCTTTGCTGTCCCCTAAGCGTGCAACTACTTCAGCATAAGGTGATAACATTTTGTGTCTTCTCTGAATGCAGAAAGTTTGCTGAGGTAGAAGCCTATAGAAGAATGACCTCCATGTGTTGCCTTATCTAGATGACTGAGAGTCCTGGTATCCTTTTATAGCTGTTGGTCCTGGCAACCTCCATAAGTTGGAAGGAGTCCTCAGGAAGACCTTCCTAGACAAATGTCTTGTTTGGGGTAGAGCTGGACACTCAACAGTGTTCTCCATTCCTAATCATGTGGAGTGTTCATAGGTTCATAGGTGTGTAGTAGGCTACTGGCCCTGGGGCCTTTACAAGCCTAACCCATGGAAGTGCCCTAGCATTGTGCTGCCCATCATTAGTTCCCAGTGCCTCTATCAAGTAGAGCCACTGGAGTGGTCCCCGGTATGGACTTTCGTTTTCCCATCCATTCATCAATATTTCTCTTGAAGAGGGCTAGTGAGGTGCTCTGCTTGACATGTATGGGAAGTCTATTCCATAGCATAGGCAGTCTCTGGGTTATGAACCTGTCCCTCCAGCATGTTCTGTTGATTGTGGTAATGAGGTCAAGGTCTCTGGAGTATGTGGTTCAAAGGGACTGTGATTTCTTTAGATGTAGCATTTCTAACAGAGCTGGGTCAGACATGGCTTTGTAAGTCAAGCAGAGATCACCTCTTAGTAGAAGATATGAGACAGAGAATCGCTGACATTTTTTGAGTATGTTCATATAAGACATGTTTAAGGCCTAGGATCCTCTTTGTGGGGTACTTTTGTGGCCTCTCCAGCTGTTGCAGGTGTCTAGTGAGGTACATGTCAAATGGGTCATTGTACTCGATGACTGGCCTAATGAGGAAAGAGTAGAGGGAAACAATGACCTCTTTCTTCCTGGATGCAAAACTCCTGGTAATGAGATGTGCCACATAGAAGGACTTTCTGACCACAGTGGCAATGTGATGGTCGAAGGAGAGGTTGCTGTCAACCTGTGTCCCCAGATCCCTTATAACACCTTCCGTGGGCTCCCATCTATGTAGTAATTAGTGGGAACTGAGTTTTTTCCAAAGGGGACGACAATGCATTTTTTTGGCATTAAGTTTAAGGCCATGGTTTCGGCACCAGTCATTAGTCTCAGTGAGGCCTTTTTGTAGGATGTCTGCATCACTTTGTGTGTTAATAATGGCTCCCAGTTGCAGTTGTCTATGAATTTGGTCAGCTGGAGTCCCTCCATGTTGGCCTGGACTTCTGAGAAGTAGATGCCAAACAGAAGAAGATCCAGGACCAATCCCTGTGGGACTCCACTTGTGACTGGTCAGCAGTCTGACTTGGAGTCCACTACTTTCACACTGTGGGTTCTCTCTGTCAGCCAGTTTGCAACCCACCTAACTATAGAGGTTGACAGTTTGCTGAGATTATAAATAATTCCTGAGTGAGGAATGGTATCAAAGGCCTTGGCCAGATTGAGGTAGGCTGTATGAACTGTCTTACCTTCATCCACTGCTCTGGTGACTGACTCAAAGAAGTCAACCAGGTTGAGCAGGCATGATCTACCTTTCACAAAACCAAATTGCATGGACTCTAGAGTTTGGAGATCCTTGTTAATTATGTCCTTAATGATGTGCTCCATAGCCTTACATATCAGACTCATCAGGCTAATGGGGCGATAGTTTCCAGTGTTTGTAGTTGCTTCTCCTTTATGGAGAGGGATGACTGTAGCAGTGCTCCATTCGATAGGGGCAAAGCCTGAGGTGAGGCTGTGAGTGAACAGAGCACACAGATGTGATGCTAGTTCACTTTGTACTTCATGTAGAATACAGCCAGGGATATTGTTCGGTCCCATGGAAGCTGTATTCTTGGCCTTAGACAATGCAGCTTTAACCTGTGCTGCCATAATGCTGGGTGCCTGGTATTCTTCTGGTATTGAGATTGGTCCTTTGGAGGGGGGGGGGTAAAGTTGGCAATGAATCTGTCGGCCAGTATGTTGGCAATATCTGTTGGCTCAGTATAGGAGGTACCATTGTGCAGTAACTCAGAACAAATCTGGGTACTGCCATGGAAATTCTTGATACAACTATAGAAGGCTTTGTGGTTGTTTGTAATGTCTGCCGCAATTCTTCCTTCATATCTAGCTTTGAAGGTTATGGTGAGGGATCTCAACATTTTGTTGAGGCTAATAAGGGAATTTTTCCAGTCTTGAGACTTCACCTTTCTCTGCAACAGTTTCTTCCTTTTGATGTAGAGTTATTAATGGCAGGGGATCACCAGACTGGCTTCCTTTATTTGGAGGAGAGCATCTTGGTTCTGTTGGGTATGTTTAGTTCCATGCATTTATGTACGTGTTCGAACAGTGCATTGGTGTATGATTCGGCAGTCATGCATCTATTTTCTTGACTTGGAGAGGCTTTGTAAGGCTGCATAGTTGCATCCAGGCTCTGACTTCTTTATAACTTCTAGAAGTAGTAGTGGTCTCAATCTTTACTGTCCTTTTGTATGCCTGAGAATGTGTATACTGTAAGAGACTGTAAGATGTCACTGGCTTCAAAATCATCTCATACCCATTAGTCTTATTCTGATGGCAATACCCTTTTGTCAGGATTTTGAGTCGAGAACAATGCACAGCTGTCCTTGGACTGATCTTCCCTTCTTGCAGCAGAAATTACTGAAAGTCATTATTTTGCTTGGGGATTATAATTTTTGGTTGCTTCTCTGGTATGATGGAAGACTTAACTCCATTTCCCCACTGATTCATGGAAATGATCCATCCTACAAGGAGTCTGGAGCTTCAGGAAATGTTTTCATATTATGAAAGATCTGGAAGAGAAGCAGAGACTGGTGGCCCTCCTGGTTCAGTCAGACAAGCGGTCAATAGTGTAGTAAATAAATTATAAGGCTGGCATTTGACGATATCTACTGAGCAGACAAATGATGCATTTTGGACAGTGGACCAGAGAGAGTTAACAATATTCTACACCTGAGGAGAAGTTAATGTTTCAGTAAGTCACACTTCCAGACATTAATCATATACAAAAAGTGCAACTTTGACAATTGGATGGGGAACAGGAAATTCATCCCTGGTTTGCCACCTATGTCTCTAATGCACACAGGTAACCTGTAAATGGTTCCTCTCCAAGGCCCATTCTTACACTTATCAAGGGTATCAGAACTAGTCAGAGATTTGGGGTGCATGGCTAGGCTTAAAAAGGCACTTGTGGTTGTTAGCCTAGTACAGACCTATGAACCTATGAAGATTCAAGAGTCAGAACTCCCAGGGCACACCTATTTACTACCCCAGAGAATGTAGTCCTTTGCCTGTTCTATGTAGTTCAGCAGATCAAATAGCATTAACAGTGAATTTTTCCACCCTCCTGAGACAGTGAAAATTCCTGTAGGACTTCTCTCCATTCTTTCTGATTCCATACAGGGAAGAATGACAACTATTTTTCACTAAGTATGGATTGAAAAAAACTTTCCTTCCTGCCTATTTATGTTTGAGTAGAGTATAATTAATGTCTCCCAAGTCCCCAGTAGTTCAGGAAGCTATATGAAGTCCCCTCTTTGGTGCAAGAAGTGGTTCCATTTCTTGCTTGGCTCCTGGCCAAGATTCTCCATTTCCAATGCACTTTCCACTAGGAGTTTTTGATGGGATCGAAGCCTCAACAATCTTTCCTTGCCAGAAATATAGATGACAAAGTGGTTTCCCTGGTGGTACTACTTCATTTAGTTCACCTACAGATTGTTCTAACCTACTGAAATGCCTGTGTGATTTCGATCCCATTTACGCCTCTGTTTGGTGCATGTCTGCTGCATTTCTTTTTATCTTGACTTTGTGAAGCAAGGGATTGTTTCAGAACTGGGTGGTAAAGCAGTTCCACTGAAGAAATCTGATCCTTCTCCTTATGAGAAGAACTTCATGAGGGACAGTCTTGCAAAAGTCTTTCATTTCAGCCTGTAGGTTATGTGGTTATGAAACTCACATTTTATAGGTTCATAGGTATATATAGGCTAATGACCACCAAGGCCTTTATAAGCCTAGCTGTGTAACCCAACCTAATATTGTCCCCATGTCACATGGACATCTGTTTGGAGAGGTGTGGTAGTTAGGAGGTATCTAAAAGTTTAGTTCAACGTGTATTTTAGTTAGGGGACATTTACTGTTGGCCTATATCTAATAGAGACATGGATGATTGTTCTGGTGATTTTCTTGGTGGTAATCACATGGGATCTCAGACCATCAGGTCCTCATAGATGTATAGATAGATAGATATATAGATAGATAGATAGAAAGATAGATAGATAGATAGATAGATAGATAGATAGATAGATAGATAGATAGATAGATAGTTTGATGTCACAATCCTGAAATGCACAGTCCTGAGAACATAATATAGGTTACATTTCTAAAAATCACAGTAATTTATTTCTGGACTTGCTCCCCCCTGCAACATCCAGATTAGCATTTGACTTTGGGCTTTTACTGGTAGGGAGACTCAGTATTTAAGATTTTTAGGTACTGTTGTCTTCTGCATTTTGATGTTCTGTTATTGTCCCAGGATTGTAATGTTTAAGACTGCGGCTTTCATGATTGTCTTTTACAATGATCAAGTGTTCCTTAGAACCAACCCACATACCTTTTCAAGGTAGTGTCATGCCGTAAATGACTTAAGATTCTTTAAAGTGTTTTGTCATGATCTACAACTGCATTACAGCTTCTGGTGAGTTAAATGGCATGATGCATTGTGCAAAAGTGTATCTTTATTTATTTGGGCCATTTTTAATAAAAAGCTTTGTAAACTTTTTTAATAAAATCATAACCCAAATAAATTTACCATTTTTCTTAGTGACGTCATGTAAAGTGGCAGTCCATAGACTTTAATGGACATTTCTCTATACTTGTGCAACTTGCGTCCATTAAAGTCTATGGATGCCTCTCACATTTTTCCCCACAGTTGATGTCACTGAGAATAAAGATTGATGTTAAACCTCAGTGACTTTAGTGTGGGAAATCAAATTTTATGAGGGTATTTTTGCCAATATACAAACTATGCAGTCTGGCACTTTGTACATCACAAATGGTGGTGTACAGGTAAGTCACAAAACCATGACAATACACTTCAAACAAGTCCATTTCTCTGCATTATAGCAGTGAAGAAAGTTCTTCCACACCCTGAATGTACATCACCAATTCAGAATTACCTGAAAATATAACACGGGTTTTAGAGAATGTAGCATATGATAATCTGATTTACTCACCTAGAGCAGATTATAGGATCATAGGAAGTTACTAGGCTAATGGTCCTAGGGCCCTTACAAGCCTAGCCAAGTTCTTACCCTTATTTCCACGATCAGCACCTATTGCCCCTGTTTAAGAGGGACACAGGTGTACCTCCTGGGGTGAATTTGTCATCACCCATCCAATTATCCAGATTGCATTTGAAGAGGGCCATTGAGGTGCTCTGCTTAACATGAAGTGGGACTCTATTACAAAGGTGTGGTAACCTCTGAGAGACAAATCTGTCCCTCCGGCAGGTTTTGTTAATGTCACATACCAGGTTAAGGTCTTTAGAGCAACTAACCCATGTACATTTTGACTTACAAATATGCATCATTTCCAATAAAGCAGCATCAGAGATTGCCTTGCATGCAAGGCAGAGATCAACTCTGAGTAGTCTATATAAAACAGAATAAAGTGACAGTGATTTCAGATGATCCCCATAGGACAGATGCTGAAGACCTTTAAAAAATTAAATAAATCATGGAAAATCATAGTACTTCTAATTGATAAAATAAATTAAATATCTTGGTATCATCATAATATCAAACTATAGAGATTTAGTGTTAGTTAATTTCAAGTACCTACAGTTCTGTCTGTCTAAAGACTTAGCAAATATGTTGGGCATTGTCTATAATTCTACAAGGTTGCTAAAGCCTGCGACTCCTTACCTGTATCCATTAGGTCTGTACCCTCTCTCCCATCTTTCTAAACCATGCTGAAAAACATCCTAGCTAAAATCTGGCTCTCTTCCTGCTCAAAACCAGGATAAACTATATCCCTAAATGTGACAAAATATCTTTTTCATTCCTTATACCTCCTTACTCTGTGTTTTTCACTTACTTTCTTATTACTATTTAATTATCTTTCCTGACTTTCTCTCTAATATACCACAAGCCTGTTTTTCCCTCACTTCATATTGCAATTCCTATTTATAGTAGACTAATTTAGCTTTAATTTCTCTACAAAATGTCTAAATTTTGTTCTAAATATTTAATGATTGTCATATACCTTTTATCGATTTGTAAACAATGTTTTTTTATATTTTGTCTAATTTGTTATAATTATTTAAACTGCAGATGATTTCATTTTATTTTTGAGAACTGTTTATTTTTTTAAATGTTTGTGTTAATTTGGATTTTTTTTCCCTTGGCATCCACTGAAAATGGGCTTCTACCCAGTCAGACTTTCTGGTAATCAAATGTTAATAAATAAACAATAAATAAATAATAGATAAAAATCAATTAATTACTGTATAGAATAAATTTTTAATCCAGGAAGACAGACCCAAACCAGCTGAAGCTTACACGTGGAGCCAGAAAAGGATGCCACACCACTAAACCCCAACTGTTTCATACAATATATAAGATAATCTAAAAAGAACCAATGTAGCAGTTGTAAATTGTATTGTAGTAGTGTTAGTACACTGAAGTTGCTCAACATTAAAACTTATTTGTTAGTGTATTTATCACATTGTGTGCAACATGCCTTTAAGAAAAACAGTCCATTGGTATCAACATTTCTTTTGCAGGCTTTTTTGTTTAAATATTGAATGTTTGAACTTTCTGGTACTCTGATGAAGTCCAATGATCCAATGGGAATGAGAGAGCATAGTACCTTTTATTAAAGTGTCTATAACTTACCATGGTGTGTGTGTGTGTGTGTGTGTGTGTGTGTGTGTGTGTGTGTGTGTGTGTGTGTGTGTGTGTGTGTGGATTAAACTCCTTTGGGTTATCCTATATATTATACAGAACCGGGGTGGTTTAGCAATGTGGCTTCCTTTTCTGGCTCTGCATGTAAGTTCCAGCTTGAATACATTTTTTTCTTTACTATGGAAGGTTGTCTGACTTTAATTAAGATGGTAATTCTTCCAAATATTTTGTTTTTTTATTCAATCATTAATTTTGACTGCACTCAAAATTATTTTAAAGAAGATACATAGTATCCATCTCAAATTTCTTTGGTATCAAAAAAATCAAGTATCTCCTTTAATTGGCATAAGAATAGCTAGGAGGGTAGGTTTATAGGTTTTCCAGATACTGAATTACATGCTACTTCAACCATTATTAAAATAATGACATTGTGGCTTAATACTTCATATGAATCTAAATGGAAATAAATGCATGAAATAATTTTATTTATAAATTAATAAATATATCACTATTAGACATTTACTAATTATACTGAATAAGATCATCTGGCTTAAAATGTATAGTTGTATACATGGTAATATGTCATGTTCCATTCCCTATATTAGTCATATCTTCTCTTCTTTCAGAATGTTTACCTTTTCTAATTATACTATATAAAATAGTTTTTTCATTATTTCCTATTGCATATACTAAGTCGTGTTTAGAAAGATTATTAACAAAATGTTAGATCTAAAAAACATAATAACATAATGTATTGACATCAATACTTAAAAGGAAATAAACTTCTCCTCCCCAGATTTAGTTTAGAATTGAACAATTGATTAAACAGATTTGTAGGGAATATGTTAGTACAAAAAATTTACAAGATATATGATGTAGGATTGGAATCTTTCCCTAAAATATTGCAGTTTTTTAATTAATGTTAATAATTTAGTTAATAGTAAATTATCTATGATATATAGAATTCTTAGAACATATTCCCCTTCCTCAGATAACACATTTTCGACTTATGCAACAAAAATAATAATGAAATTATCTGAGATGAAAATTAAAAAAAAGTATTAAAATCTGCAGGAAGAACTACATCTTCATTATATTGGAAAATATTTACATGGAAATTATTTCATAGGGCTTATATCACCCCACATAAAATAACATTAATGTACAATGCAAATACAGTTAAATGCTAGAGATGTGATATGGATATAGAAGCTGACTGGGTACATATGGTATATAACTGTAAGATAGTATCTCCCTTCTGGAAAGAAATTAATAATTTTACTCCAGCATTGTGGTTCGATAGATATAGCATATCTAGATCATTTATATTATTTAATGCTCCTATTCCTGAAATAATTCCTTTGACTTAAGTGCCTCTTCTTTGATCTGTTTTAGCTATAGTTAGAAAAGTAATTACTAAAAATTGGAAAAATAAAACTACTCCCTCAACCAATGAGTTATTATTTTATTAAAAATTGCCTGCCAGAATTAATTATCAACTATAATTAAGTGATCTGCTTGTAAAATATTGACTGCTCTAAAATTTTCTTTTAACATTTGCATATATAAATATTGTTTGTGTTATGGGCTTTTGTACATAGTTCTGAGTTTGTTAAATTAATTGTTTATCATTTTTGTTGGTAAAATTCTAATAAAAAGTTTTTGCAAAAAAAAGACTTAAAAAGTAAAAATTCATAGCCGTTGAGAAACCATATAGCTGTAAAAAAGAAGTAAACATGGGTTTGCATGCAGCAGAGAGAGAGAGAGAGAACATTACAAAAGATACTGTATTAGACCTGTTATTTCTTGCAATTAAAAATAATGAAAAGAAATAAAAAAAGTAAAAATAACATTTCCCTGGATTCACGAATCCTCCGTGTAAGACTAAATAAGTCTTACTCAGAGACTGCAGTTGAAAGATATGACGTCAGCATGCCATGCATATTCATGAGGGCATGCTGACTCCACTCCAAGTCTAACATGGACCGTGCAGGAAAGCAGGGGGTGTGTCCAACTGCCGAGCAGTCCAAAGGTCCATGCCCCTGCAAGTGTCTGAATTGTAAAATGTCAACACACAAGAGCGAGTCTGCTCAAATGTCCACGTACCCAACACTACACTCCCTGACATTTTTTTTTCTAATTCCCGATATAGCTGCCTGTATTTATGCGTGTGTGTGCAGGTGTGCCCTTTGCTTAGCTGCAGTTAGCAGTCTCGACATGGAAGAGCATAGTAAGGAATGTTTATGCAAATGACACCAAATAGCAATAGCGTAGTGGTAGAGCCTTTGCACAAAGAGGAGGCATTCACAGTTTGAGTCCCACCATTCCCCTTTCTATTTTATGTTTTAAATTAGTATATAAAATAATTCCTGACATATATGATTAAAATTTTACTAAAAAGCATTGAAATGGCCTATGTATCAGTGAACAAAACGTATATTTATAAAGGATCCTGACATATAATTGCCCGCAGTTAAGCAACAATTTACCCAGCACAATATATTTGCCCGTAGTTTAGCAGCACTTTAGCCAGTGCAATATAGTTGCCCGTAGTTAAGCAGTGCTTTACCAAGTGCAATATAGTTGCCCATAGCTAAATAGTGCTTTACCAAGCGGAATCGGTTTGCGCGGAGGTGCTCGCGGCGCAAACCAGTGCACCATAGGGCAACATAGAGCAAAGTTGCCTAAACACAGCCTCACCCCCTAGCCTGTCTGGACAGTAGGAAAATAAAAAGCTATGACAAGGTTCGAACCCGGGACACTGTGCACCATAATCAAAGTACTGAACCACTAAGCCATAACAGCTTAGGATAAATATCCACTGTTAACATACATATGCTTATAAATGGTAGATTAACCATTGCTAAGCAGGTCTGCAGTCAGCCGAGAATTTTCAAAAATGGCCAATCACAAAAAAGTATGGGAAATGCAGCATATTTAAGCCCCATAGGCGGAAATACTCACCATAACTGATTGTAGCTCCCATCTGCAGTTAGAATGGCTGGTGCTGGAGAGGGTACTCTCTTTTGAGTGCAATGCTGGGGCATCGAGGAGTCAAAATACATGGTTTGACTCCTTGTCCACCATCATGAGTCAAGACTCCTGCAGGGCCAGTTCCAAGGGAAGGAGTACAAAGCAGAGGCTTGGAACCGGTTAGCTCATGATCTCACCAGTGCCACAGGCATTCCTCGGACTGGTGAGCAGGTCCATCACCACCATGCAGACCTGAAGAGATGGAAGCAGGACCTACTGAACCAATGGATACAGGAGGCCCGTGGGATGCAAGATGCCCCACTACTGAGTAGGTAGCCATGGAATGCAGTATGTAAGACATGCTAATTTATTCGATATAATGGATAGGTATGTCTCAATATCCCTTCATTTACTTCACAGCTGCAGGTGTCCGTGCTGCGAATCAGCAAGCCTATGCAGATAGGCTGCTAAGGCTGCACCACCAGGCAGGTTAGTAATTATTCTGCATGTATTGTTATATAAAATATGTGAGAGAGAGTGAAAGAAAGTGTTGTAGCCCAATAATACAGCCATAAAATGCCCTGAATAATTCCTCTGCATGTACTGTTATATAAAATAAGTCAGAGAGCCAGAAAAAGAGTGTAGTAACCCATTAAGAAAGGTAAAATATGTCCGTAATAATATCTCTGCATGTACTGTCATATAAAATAAGTGAGTGAGCCTGAAAAAGAGTGTTCTAACCTATTAAAAAGGTATAATATGTCTTGAATATGTCTTCCATATGCACTGTAATATCAAATAAAGGAGAGAGCCTGTGGAAAAGTGTGTAATGTAATTAAGGTATAAAACCTGGAGTGTGTCTGTTTCACCTACTTTGAAATGTTGTTGTACCCTTGCATTATACAAATAGTACTGTATTAATAAGTGCTGGCAACCCACAGTTGGGCAGTCCCATCTAAAGTGGTTGATGGAAGTGCGAGTAGCTGTGAAGCATATATACAGTCCTCAACAGTCAGTTAATGGCTGGCATGCATAAGTAAATCCGGCACATGAGTAGCTTGTTAATTTGTTCCCCAGAAATGTGAGTGTGCTACACGAAATGTAGGGTTCTGTACAAATTTAACTGAAAATGTCATGTGAACACATCCAGATATGTCGATAAAGAAATATAAATAAAATCAATAACTATGTAGCAGTAACATCTGCATCTTGGACAGTTAGTACTTCAGATATAGGTCAGGTATATCATGAACTAGCCAAACCCATTACACAACCTAATGCATGTTGGCAAGTGTAATAATACATGTAGGGGATATACACCTGCAGTCAATAGGAATGTATTGTAGATTAAAAGTACTTATAAGATGTTAATTGAGGTTTCTTTCTACACTGTACTGTATGTGCATAAACAATGCAATTCCACACCTCAATGGGTATGTGCAATCTCAAAACATTTGTTGGGACATATGTCCTATTGTTCTATAAATATCTGCATTCACTTTGATGCATGTGCCCTGTTCAAACACCACAATCATGGTATCCTGTTGCCACCAATCATCCCTGCATGCTGTTCTAATGTCCACTGTCATTC
Source organism: Protopterus annectens (assembly GCF_019279795.1). Classification (NCBI taxonomy): domain Eukaryota; kingdom Metazoa; phylum Chordata; order Ceratodontiformes; family Protopteridae; genus Protopterus; species Protopterus annectens. The sequence continues at coordinate 917,029,990 of NC_056728.1, forward strand.
AATATATGCATGTGTTATGCTTGCTGTTCAACTGTTGGAACGTTGGTGTGTTGGGTTAATGGGAATATTACTGCATGCTGTTACAACTAATTTGGAATGCTGTTGTTTATGTTGTAATTAAACACACCTAATCACAGAACGTATGGGAAGGCCGGTCCCAGCGGATCCACCTGTCCCTCCTCAGCTGGCCATTGCACCTGGCACCAGCAGGTCTGGTGCCCAGCCTGGGCTCCCCTCCTCTGTTGGTCCTGTGCCACCTTCGGGTGGAAGCACTGCAGGGGATGGGGCTTGTCCCCCCCCTGTGCAAGCATGGGCAGAGAAGGGCCACCTGTCACCCTTCGAAGGGTCTGGGTTGTGGTGCATAGGGAGATTCAGCATTCAGTCGCTGATCCCCTACGCTAGCTCGAGGTGAGAGTAGCACTTATCATGGGTGAGCCTGCCCATTCTACGCAGCCCCCAGCACAGCCACCCTCGGGGCTGTGAAGGTGCAGTGGTGACTGCCCATGGGTGGGGATCTCAGTTCCACTGTTACCATCTGTGGGTTCATGGGCTTGTGATTTCCAAACATCTGTCCCTGTCAATTGTGTTCACCCACCCCATGTGTCATACACTGCCCCTGTATGCATCTTGTTTGTCTTGTCTGTTTACCTCCCCAACCTACCTCCCCAAGCATACCTACTTCCTCTAACTCACTTTCCACTCTCACCTGAAAAAAAAAAAGGGCAATCTGTACCCACAAAAAAAATTTACGCCCCATACATAGCTGCCCATTTCGCACACATGTCCGCTGGACATGTAAACTGATAATCATAATTGGCAGTACAACATACTTTGTTGTCCTCACCCCTCTCCCAGGGATGGAAGATTTCAAATTTCACTCCAAATTTATTGCATATGCACAGCTGTTGCTGGTAAAGAAATGGGCAGCTATGGACCTTCCCTACACCCATCCTGCACATCCCAAGCTTGTTTCCCTACTGTCTTCCCCTCTTTGTGCCCCCTTTTTCACCACTTTCCTATCTCCCCATTTTCTTTTCTTTCAAAGAAATTAGTGCAGGGGTTAGCGGGAGTAAGCACTTTTAAGCAGTAGTTAGCGGGTTTGAGCGAGTGTGCGCATGTGTGTGCTTAGCTAAGCATCGCTAAGCATCACGCAAACCCACCCAAACCCACTTACAACTGCTTAAAAGTGCCTTAGTCGCTCTGCATGGCAGGGCCCTTGTTCTGCTGAGCAGCAAAATAAAGCACCACTGTCAGTCTTGAACACCAGACCTTGGACACACTAGACTGCATGAAGTACCACTAGGCCACAGTAGATTTACAACAAGTTGGTGCTGTAATAAATATATCCTGCATTACAATGAGTGAATGTAAAGGGAAAATAGGAATGTCATAACACAAATCTTGTTCTGTGGATCTTTACCAGCAGTTGTTGTGGAATTGCATGACATGACTTTGAAAAGAAAATCAGCCATTCTAGCAGGAAATAATGTTACAGTAGCACTTTACAAACCCCACACAGTATCAGAGCAGGATAAACATTGGCATATTTGAATAGGGCAGAGGCCATACTTCCCAACTGTGACTGCTTGTCAGGGATGTCCCTGATTCGTAAACAAATGTTAGCTGGGTCCCTCTGAATCCCTCTGAAAAGTACCGACGTTAGGCAGAAAAGTGGAGAATTCCACTTAATGAATAATGTCAATAAGTACGAGTAGACACTGCATGCACGTTAGAAAAGGTGTATTAATACATATGCTCTGATTCTCTCACAGTCTCAACTTAATGCCTGTAATATATTACAGGTGTACCCCACTTATATGTACCTTTCCCTGAGGATGTTCAAATATATACCTGAGTGTATCAGAGGCCTGGCAGAGGCAGAAACACACAGGCATTACAGCTTGTCTGCTGTTACACACTCTGCAAATAGCTTTGGAATGAGTCCCACAAGCATACCCTTATGTAGGAGTACAACACAGAAATATCAAAGGATGTAGCCATGTACTGTTAGTAACCAACTGTGACAATGCCACTGTTCCAGTGCAGAAAAGACTGGTGTGATGCACAGAGAAAGAATAATAGGCCAACCTCTGGCTACCATCTGGATATGTCCACAAGTGGGAGCTACGCAGACAGACTACTTGCCTTGTTAGACTAACAGGTACACAGCAACCCTGTATGTTCAGCAAGATAAACATCACACAATAATATATAATGCTCTCTGTACTTCTGCACCCCTACCCAAAAGAACAATATACCTGTGTATTCAGGCTCTACCAAGGATGTAGGTAGGCATACTCAGTACTGAAATGTGTCCAGTTGTCTTGAGCAGCCCGTGCTAATGTCAGCACAAATAAACAACAAACTGTTCAGAAGTGAGGTAATTAATATTTACAGTATAGTACTTCACAAACTGTTCATGTGCCAGAGGAACACATTGCAATAACTACTTTTGTATGGCAGTTAATTGTCTAATTAGAAAAGAAAGTACATACTCCATGTATCTTGTGTAAGCATGTGGAGGGGTAAGTAAAAGTCTACACTGACAAGTGTGTACTAGAAGCAGCAACATTCAGGTTTGAGTACAACATGCAAATCACTGGCTACAACCCTAGCTTCAGCTATAAGAAGTATACCAACCTTCTGACTGACACAACGGTGTCCACAGCAAACAAGCATGGGCCCCACTTTGGAAAGCTGAAAGGGCTACGCCTACCTAACCTAGCATTTTATAGCAGTGGGCTGCTAAGACAGTGAGTAGTGCAATTACCACACAGCAGGCTGCATGCAGTTACTGAATGGTGGGCACCAATTGGTGCAGAGGCCATCACATGCACATGTGCAGATACCTAGAAAAGCAGGCTGTACCTGCTGTCTACACATGCAATAATCTCATTGCAGCAAGAGAGAGAGAGAGAGAGAGAGAGAGAGATAGAGATAGAGACACAGACACAGACACAGACACAGACAGAGAAACACAGAAAAATAAAGAGTAACAGGCAGAGAAAAGCAAAAGGAAAAAAAAATAAAACATAACCTTTAAAAACAAACTATAGACAGCAATACAAACAAAAGGTATGTAACACATATGTATTTGCAGGCATGTAGTAGATGTTTATGAAGAGTACTCATCATACTGTGAATCATCCATATGTGGCAGCAGTACGTATCTCTATGTACCTGTACATGTGCATAGGGCAAGGGACATACTGCAACTGTTTGTGAAGGGTGTACATATATATGTTGTTGAAGGTTGTTATGTGCATATGTCTATGTAGGTTGTAGTGTGTGGAAAAGACAATAGCATGCAGTGCTGGTATATGACATGTGGTGGTTAAACGTTGTGGGTATGCTCTGTCATTTATGCAGTGTTGTAGCCAGTGAGACCTGCTAAAGCTACATGGGCTGAGGACACCTTCAATGCAGTCTGCACAATACTGTGCATGATTATTACATAACTGCATATCTCACAACTGTCGCATAAGTGCTATTCCCACCATGAATAGTGGACTGCATATGTGCCTATATGTACATCTATATGTACAGCAATGGATGTTTATATGTATGTGTGTATGTATGTGTGTGTATATCTATATATCTATATATCTATATATATATATATATATATATATATATATATATATATGTGTGTATATATATATATATATATAGATATGTAGATATATATATAAATATAATATATATATATATATAGATATATACAGATATATACAGATATATATAGCTATATATATATATATATATATATATATATATATATATATATATAGGGAGAGAGACATGGGGCATACATACAGCGACAGGTGCCTGGCGACCAAGGTATGGACTGAAGCTCAGTGTTGACACTGCAGTGCCATCCTTTCTTGCCAGAACACTGTACCCATTAACTACCACATAGGTGGTAGTCTACCTAACACCAAAGGTGTGATAAGGGAACATGGGACACAGGTGGACAGTAGCCTCCCCTTTGATAATCACATTGCCACACTGGTCATGTACTCTGTCTATGTGGTACACGTCATCACAAAAGGTGTGTCATCTAGGGAAATAGAGGTCAGTGTTCCCCTCTACTTATCACACTTAAAACCCATTAGAGAGTACAATACCAACTACAGCAACTGGAAAGGCCACAGACATACCTCACATAGAGTAATACCGGCCTCAAACAGATGCTCTATGCAGACTGACTCGCAAAACCACAGCTACTCTGTGTTGCATACTGCCTACCCAGACGTGACCTCTGCCTAACATACTGAGCTATGTCACACCCATAGCTGTTGTTCATCCTGCACGTAAACATATTACAATCCCTCCCAGATACATGCTCTAGGGCCCTACACCTTTTCAGCACACTAAACAGCACATGCTGGAGGGATAGAGTCCTAACTCAGAGACATGCCATACTCTGGAAGAAATCACCTATCAATAGCAAACAAAGCTCCTCATTAGCAGTTGTCATAAATACTCCTGATGATTGTTTGGGAGATAGGAAATACACCCCGGGAATCACCTCTGTGGCTCTGGTTGACAGGGGCAAGAGTAGCATATGGCTAGGCTGCTGTAGGCCCTAGGGCCAATATCGTATTATCTACCCATGACATGAAGCACACACACATGTACTTAGTGCAATAATTGCTATGTGAGGTTGACTGAGTGTGATGGTGAATGTGTTGATGAATGTGTGCAAGGTCTGTAAAGGTGTGATAGGTTAATGTGACATTGTTTCTGTCATGGTAGTTTGTGTCCTAGCTGTGGTCCCAGAAAAGATGTGTATGCTATTGCTAGGCAGAAAAATTAGTATGGCATACTGTGTGATGTAGTCCCTTGTTGTCGACTGTGGTGTCCCATTGTAGGCTAAAGTAATACATGTATGCTTAGTGAGTGTTACTGCTGGTGAATCCAACTCCCATATGAACTGTAGTACTACCTGAAGCTGTAGGCCTAAACAGAACAGTATGGTGTATGTTCACATTGCTTGGAAACACTGGTTTGTGTCATCCCTGTAGTCCTCACAGATTACATACCTCAGGCATAAGGTTTTGTAAGCAGTGACACACAGTACAGTAGGGTACACAGGTAAAGCTCATCTGGGTTGGCATACATTTGTGTGTTGTATGTATGTCTGATGTGTGTGTAATTATGCCTGTACCATGCCCTCAATCATATCTGTGTTACAGGGTATACGTGTGTATCTAGCAACATGTATAGTCTACTACAGCAGTATGCCACCTATATCAACAACTGTGCATATATGTTAGGCAGGAGTTTGGCATCAATGACTACTGTGGTATACTGGTAATACTGTAACTGTACTTTACATTCATTGCAATGGATGACATCATTCTCCATCCATTAGCTTGATATATACCGCCTGTGGCTAGGTGGTGCATTGTGTCACATACAGTGTGCCATGTACTGTTGTATAGTCTTACATACTGGCTTCACTTTGTTGCTGTGCAGAACATGGTTTAATATATAGTATGTGCCAGGCATTGTCATAGGTTTGTAGGTTCATAGGTAGGTACTAGGCTATCGGCCCTAGGGCCCATACAAGCCTAGCCAAAAAATGTACCCTGGCTTTCGCCATCCAAAAAAATTATTTTCCTGTGCCCCTGTCGAGCAGAGCCACAGAAGTGACCCCTGGGGTGAATTTCCCATTTCCCATCCAATCATCAAGATTTTTCTTGAAGAGTGCTAATGAGGAGCTCTGTTTGACATAGATAGGTAGTCTGTTCCAGAGTATGGGGAGTCTCTGGGACAGGCAGTTGTGGGCTGAGCAGTGATATGTGGTATTAAAAGTGTGTTTCTACTGACAGCCAATAGGTTGCTATATATGGCATTTCATTGATGTCTGTACTTTAGAATGTTAAGAGTGCCACATGACTTGCTCACAATTATTGTTTTATTGTCTTCCAGGGACATGTCTCACAATCGCAAACCCGTGTATTCCCCTGAAGAGGAGGAAGTAATCCTAGATGCCCTAATACAACATCACAACCTGCTGTTCTCCAGAACCAGCCAGGACCGGCATGGGCACACTGCACTGTGGCAGGATGTTGCCCATCGGGTGAATGATGTAGGTATGCATAACTGGACTTATGAGCAGGTACGCCATCACTGCAGTGATTTAATCAGACATGTCCGGTAGCATGCCTCCGATGTCCACATTCAACAGCTTGCCACAGGTGGTGGTGCAGCAACACATCCACCCCTCACCAGAGTGGAAGAGCTGCTCCTCAGCATGGTGGCTCCTGGCCAACCACTACAACAGACATGTGTCATCATGGAGGCCGGAGTCACCCAGCACGTCGACTCAGAGCGTGCAGGTAACATGGCATATCTGTAGACTACTGTTAGCTTGATTGTTAGAACATGCATTTATCAGATGTGTACTGTGTATTTAGAAGATGTGGAGCCTGGTGTCATACAATACTGATAATTTGGTACATAATCTGTATGCCTGTGACTCTCTCCTGTTGTACTACTGTAAAATTGCAAACTCACAGCAGCAATGCCGTAGTTGTTGACACTGACAAACTGTCTCATATCCTTGTAGGTCCCTCTGGTGTGATAGCAAGACAGCAGACCCATGCTGGTGAGTGTTCTACATTTAATATAGCATATAACATGTGCATGTCATAGGAGAGTTGTAGGCCATATACACATGTAAAACACCTACACATAATGCATGCTCTGCATGTTCTCTGTGGGACTATGCACATCCCAGTAACATGAGTAGCTGCCTCAAACACATGAAATACACAGAGCATCCCAACCAATTGTGGTACACTGTAGTGGACATTGTATAGGCAGAGTCAATACACATGCACACAACATACACCACTTTGTCATATGCAGTAAGTGTTAATATGATACACATGGCATACGTAGACACCTGCTGTAAGGTCAGACTCCAGTATCCCAAATGTCATCAACACAGCACACATACTATGCCTGAGGGGTAGAGGCCTATCATAGGGCAGTGCGACATGCTTCAACACACAACACATTCATGTTAGGCAATGCTCCCTATTGAACACCTTACATACCCATGTAACAACTGCCTGTGAAATGGTTAATGTAGCCAAAGTGATGCAGGTCAGGTACAGCAAGATGGTTGCCAGTGTGGCATACACTAGTGGCCTTGAGTGACCACATGATGCTGCCTGATGATGGCTCATGGTACTACACTACATCCACTTACAGTAACTACAGTACTACACATAGCATTCATTGCTATACACCTGACAGTTGTGTGCATCCGGCCATGGTATGCATACCTATGAGTGATGGTGCACAGGACATTGGAAAGCATTTTATACTTGCACAGCAATGTTGTGTCCATGTACACATTGTGTTCCAGGGTGAGGCCAATCATTGAACAACACACATGCATCAAAGACATGTGTACTGTTATCAACAAGGACTCTCTACACTCGCACTGCATGCTGTTGAGCAACACACATTCTGCATGCTGACACATGTGATAGAACTCTTTGGCTTATGATACTGTACTCCACCATCAACCACTAATGAGTATGTTCTGTATTGCCGTTGGTGTGTGTGTGTGTGTGTGTGTGTGTGTGTGTGTGTGTGTGTGTGTGTGTGTGTGTGTGTGTCTCTGTGTGTGTGTGTGTGTGTGTGTGTGTGTGTGTGTGTGTCAACTTGACTGAGTAGTGTATTTGTGTGCATGTGTGCATGTGTTCATGTGTGCATGTGTTTGTGTGTGCATGTGTGAATGTGTTTGTGTGTGCATGTGTTCATGTGTGCATGTGTTCATGTGTTCATGTGTGCATGTGTGCATGTGTGCTAACATCCTGTACAGATTGTAAAGTGTGTTTCCTGTCTTCCTCTCACAGGTGCTGAGGTTTTGTTGGATGAGTGCAACAGGGAACCTGAAGTCACTGCCACAAATAGTGGACATGATGATACATGTATTGTGGCACAGGCAGGTTTGACAGGGTCTGCCGTTGGTCCGGCAATCGACAGTACACAGCTTTCCACCTCATCTATGTGCACATTCATACTGCCAATACATCCCGCAACACCAATGGCCTTAGCTGAGGGACAGCATACAGTAGGCATTGACCAGGATATTGTGGTATCTATGGCACATGCAACCCCTCACAGCAGCCATATCCAGACTCCTGGAACGGTACCACATACGCATATATCCAGGGGTTCTCGTGGGAGCACTGCTGGTCGTAATGCCCCTGGCAGAAATGCCCCCACAGGTCTCACAACCTCAGGTATGTTCTGGGCTGTAATGCAGGCACAGGCACGTATGGAACGGTACACCAGGCAGAGACAAAGGGCACAGAGGGCCCATAACACTGCTATCAATGACAGTATCCATGACCTTGCCAGTGCCATCCGGAATTACACCGAGGTCATTGATAGACATTGGGGGGAGACACTAGATGTCCTCCGCAATGTAATGTCCATGTGCCAGGGCAATGCAGGATGGCTGAGACGTTGACATGGACGTATGCCAGCAACATCATCAGCTGGCAGTCATTGCGGATGACACACAAGTCCCAGCTGCTCCCATAGTGGCAGTACCAGCCCAAGCAATGATGGGGCTGGGCTGTCAAGAGACCGTCCTAGACGACCACGTGCACGTGGCTCTGACCAGTCCCAGCAGGGACATGGGTCCAGTCGACATCCCTCTGCCTCTGATGATAGTACCCTGTCTGGCTTAGTACCCGATACTGTCTGTGGCACCCCTGCCAGGCACAGGTACTGTGTCCATGGCCAGAGACAGTGATCTGTACAGCCTGGCAGGTACAGTCTGTGGCTGTCCCACAACCTCCCATATTTGGCAGCCACATGGTGGAACTGTGTGCATGCAGACACACACACATAAACCAAACACCTAGGGCTAACACATACACACACATTACATCAACATTGAACCATGCTGTACTGTTGTCCCTCACACACACACACACACACACACACACACACACACACACACACACACACACACATGTCGATTGGATGGGTCATTGTTGGGCTCTGGCAAACCAACAACACACCCTGTGCATATAATGAAATTGTGCCACCTCCTGTCATCTGTAACATTGATGCAGGAACAGGTAAACATAATGCTAATGCACAGGGTGACCTAATAGAAGTGTAGCAATGTTAGCATGTTGTCAACAGTAAAGTGTAATGATATCCTTGTAGGTATATCTGAGCAGGCATGATGCATTAAAGCTATGATTATCAATGTAGTATTGTTTACACCAGTGTTAATTCCAAAAATGTATTGTCCGCCCATGTGCCACTTGGCTGATGTGTGTGGTACTGGCAGCATGTGTTGGTGAGTGGACGGTACGTGTGTGATGTGTGCAGTACAGATTTGCAGGTGTACATTTGCGAACATGGTGGAGGTGCATTGTCTGCATGTACATGCATAGTGGACACATAGGAAGGGTGACATGCCCTGTATTACACAGTGTTAACACTTCATATTTCCTATTGGTGGCCAGTATGCATTTTACTACACATATGTTACAACATGGGTACACATGTGTGTATGACATGGTTTGACACTATGCTGTGGGTGATATTGTTAATATCGGTCATTGGTTTGCATTCTGGTAGTATACGTAACCTCAACAGCCTGACTTTAACCAATTGTTAGATGATGTCTTGACAACTGACACACAGATGTAAGATACACAGTAGCATTTGAATCCTTCCGGTTACTATACTATACCAGTAACCAGTGGTATTGACCGCCACCCATTCCTGGGACCAGTCCTGTTTGGCATGTAGCCATATTAGGTACAAGCAAACACGCTAGGGATATGTCCATCCACATCTGGTAATGCATACAATGGCCTACAATGCATTCTCCAGATGAGACACTTATCCTCCACAAGGCTATCATACAGACAGATACCTGTTGACCAACCCATGCTGTAAAGCTATAAGCCAACTATAGCATAGTCATCCACATTTACTAAACATAGTATCCTGACAGTAGCACATAGGTAGTAGCCCACAACATGTAGAAGGGGTACCAATGTGTACATACAGCCACATGTTATGTCATCTGTCCTTTGGTATTCACATTTCCAAAGGTATTCTGATGTCCCTCGGTGTATCACATAAGCAATAAGGGGTCTGTATGCATATCCACGAAGTTGTTGTACACCTATAATGAATGCCCATTATTGACAGACTTTGTTGTGTTTGAACATGTCTGAAATATACCCCAGGCATGAACCCTCACTTACACTATTCTATAGAAACTGTCATGGGTGTGTGTGACACAGATGACCTAGGCCACAGATCACTACAGTGGCTGACCTTGTCACAAACATACATATGTGACCTAAGGTCTGAGAATCAGCAGCACAAACTGTCAATGGTAACAGATCCATTCAGGTAGAAAGCAGGCTTCACACCTATGAACTAACTGAGGTCACATATACATATATGTATTTGCCACACAGATACCTGAAGTGTGCAATGCACATACTGTTGTTTTACTGATATGTCATACAGTAGTAAAAATAAAACCCACAACACATTGACCAACAGTGTCTCACACACACACACACACACACACACACACACACACACACACACTTAGCAATTGCAGGATTCAAACCCCTACCTAACTATGTTATGATACTAGAACGATACACATTAACATTACGTGCTAGATGCTTTATTGGTATGCCTTATTGGGGATTTTCTTTTCCACTGCTGTATTTGTGGGATACTGACATTATCAGACTTGCCAAAGAGGAATTTACCTTTTTTAATATGTTTTCCTAGTCTCCAAAAAGGGCACTCTTCTCAAAGGAAATCACACACACACACACACTCAGCAATTGCAGGATTCAAACCCATATTTAACTTTGTTATGATATTAGAGAGATATGCATTAACACGAAGCTCTATACACTTTACTAGTGATTTCTTTTTCCACTGCTGTATTTGTGGGATACTGACATCATCAGACTTGCCAAAGAGGAATTTACCTCTTTTAATGTGTTTTCGGGGCACTCTTCTCAAAGGAAATCACACACACATATACCCTCCCACACCCCCACACATGCACTCAGCAATTGCAGGACAGGATTCAAACCCCTTCTTATCTATGTTATGATATTAGAGAGATACGCATTAACACAATGTGCTATATGCTTTACTGAGTGATTTCTTTTCTCCTGCTATATTTGTAAGATGCTGACATCATCAGACTGGACATGGTAATGTGTGTGCACTTTGTTTTATGCAATCCCAGGAATGAACCATGTGGGACAGCAGGTGTCAACAGCTTGAACAGGACTCCACAATTCTTAGCTTGTGTGATCTATCTGTGGACCAATTGCCATTTCATCATATGACAATACATATTTATGCACAGATTGTTGATTTTGTGGATACAACATGTGTCTGGGATGTTGAAAAAGGGGTATTCAAAGTCTATGTGGGATGTGTGTAGCTCCTTTCAGTGATGTATGTACAGGGTGGCTGCCTTGCAAACAGTCTAGCAGGTTTGGGAACCATGATCTGCCCATGAACAAACCAAAGTTGGTAGGGTTGTGTGTTTGTCGGTTTCCAATAGCTCTGTTTATGACTTCAATCATGATGGACTCCATGGCCTTGCAGATCAGACTTCATAGGCTTATAGGACTATAGTTCCCATGGTCTGTTGTGCACCAACACTTGTGGGGTGTGCCATATGTTGCTGTGACCCATTCAACAGTTTCATATCCTGTAGAGAGGGTGAGGCTCAACAGACTGTTCAGGTGCAGGGTCTGTTTGTTCTGCAGTTCACTTATGACACATATAGGGAAACAATGTAATCCAATCGATGCCATGTTTTTGGCTTTGGAAGGAGCTGTTTACCCATTCTACATGTGATATCTCCTGGTATGATGATAGGGCCTTTTGTCAGTGGGAGGTGGGTATGTATGTATGGGCCTGTCTGACAGGATGTTGGCATTGTCAGTCATGTACAGTTGGCCCTGACTCAGGATATATGAGTGTATATTGCTATTTATGACATAGCTGAAGGAAGTGTCATGGTTCTGTCTGGACTCCTTTGCAGATAATCTTTCCAAAACACCGACAAACCTGAGCTCTAAAACCCTGTTATACTCATTTACACACTAACACCCTACTGATCCTTTTTGATCAGTCAACAGAGTACTTCATCATAATATCCTGGAATGTCCAAAGGTCAGTTTCGTGTGTACTCTCCAGTCCAGCTGGTGAATATGGAAATTTTGAGGCAATGTTACAACTGCCTTATGTACACAGACAACCCTCTCCTCCTCCCAACAAACTGAGATATATGTGAGAGATGCAACTATATAGACAAACAGGAGGCTGAGCTCTCTCGACCCATGACTGGCACAGTCTATCAGTGGTGAAGGTAACCACACACACCACAACTCCAGTCTCACATAGACCTATAGCAACAGCAAACAAAACACATTACCACACAAAAACATACTTGGAGGCTCTAAATAAAAATCTAACTAAGCAGCAGAGACCTCCAAAGCAGACACCCAAACAATTGCTACCCCACAACAATGCCCAAATATCACATAGTTCACAAAGTCAGTGTGCCACACAGTCACTGCCCTTAAGGCTAAACAACACACCTAATACACTTGTAATAGGTGACTCTATTGTCAGACACACTGATGTCCCACTCATCAGGCTGAACAAGGAGAAGGTCACTTTGAGCTGTCTGTCGGGTGCCAGGATCCGCCACATAACTCATGCACTCAGGTCACTCCAAAGCAAGTACAAATATGGCTCCATCATTGTCCATGCTGGTGTGAATGACCTCAGACGTTCCTCCCTGGACTACATGACAAGAGGCATAGAGGAGCTCTCTGATCATGTAGCCCAGGCCGGTATGACCCTGACCTTGTGTAGCATCTTACCCTCACCAAGTATGATGCCACAGTATAAAGACAAAATTATCAATTTTAACAGTTGGCTAACGTATTGGTGTCATTCAAAGGGGATCCAGTGTCTGTCAGCCTGGGATGACATGCTCGACATGCCACGTTGCTTCGCTAGGGATGGCTTGCACCTGTCACCCCTGGGCTTTCGAATACTGGCTAAGGCTCTTGCCACCCCCATAGTGCCTTTTATAGGCAAGGCTCAAAAGACAAACCCACCTCCATAGACAATACAAGGTAAAAGAAACTAAGGGTAATACTGCTCAACGACAGAAGTCTAAACCTCTAAATGCACGCACTCAAGGCTCTCTTCAGTATGGAGAATATCGATATCTGTGCAGTAACAGACACCTGGTTCAAGGTTACCGAAAGCACCCCAGCACTACCAGGTTATACTTCATACCATGCTTTTCGGCCACAAAACTCGGACCGACCAACAAATATAGGGGGAGTATCCATATACATCACAGATACACACACCTCCAGGTTAGTAGCACTGCACGAAGCATCGGAGACCATACATGTGCAACTAACAGTGGGCAAAACTGCATTTCAGTTTGTAGCCTGCTACAGAACACCCTCCCAAACTCAGGAACCCCACTCGGCTTTCCTGAGAACACTGGAGAATATAAAGGTCTCTCCAAACACCATTATATTGGGTGACTTCAACTACGCAAACATTGACTGGGAATACTACTCAAGCCCCAACACCCTCGCCCAACGATTGCTAGAATTTATAAACTCAAATGCTATGGCACAACTGGTCACCACACCCACAAGAGGGGAAAACATATTGGACCTGATCATCACCAACATGGGGACTCTATGTTCCACACCAGAGGTATACCCCTCATTGGTAAGGTCAGACCATACATTTATCTCACTGGACATCCATATCCCGTCCCCACCCCCATCCTAGGTAATCTTGGTGAAGAACTTCACAAAAGCAAATGTCACACTTCTCAAAACCAGTGTGGTATCCTTCAAAGACCCTGGGACAGTGGTAAATACAGCTCAAACCGCAGAATCCTTTACAAACGCATTCTATGGACACCTACTGGAATGCATGGATCGTGCTATCCCAAATAAAAACAAAACTTACTCCTCCAAAGGCAGGGAACCTGTCTTGTAGACCCCAGCCATAAATAAGCTATACAACGAAAGGAGAAGGCTACTACATGATAGAGTACAATCCCAAAAAGAGAAGGCATCTCTGATCAGTACTAGCTAGAAGCTACGATCACTCATGAATTCATCTAAGGCCCGCTTGGAAAGGAAAATTGCACCAGACACTAAGGACAATCACAAGGCCTTCTTTAGTTATGTCAGGAACCTGGGTGGCAACTCCCAGATATACTGTGAGTTAGTGCAAAATGACAAAAAATACACTGAACCCACAGACATTGCCAACATCCTGGCAAACAGGTTCAGTGCAAATGTCTCCCCTCCCATCCCCCCTAAAGAGCAAATGTCCATCCCAACAGAGTGTAGCCTCCCTGACATCACAGATGAACAGGTGAGAGCTGCCCTCTCCAAAGCAGACAACACAGTATCAGTGGGACTGGACGTTGTCCTGGCCTGCATATTACACGAGCTTCATGAAGAACGTTACCCTCACATAAAGTCACTGTTCAATATCAGACTTACTACAGGATATGTACCCAAGGAATGGTATACAGCAACAGTGGTCCCACTCCACGAAGGTGGTGCCACAACGGACCTCGGACACTATCGCCCTATAAGCCTAACTAGCCTGGTCTGCAAAGCTATGGAGCGTATCATCATGGAACTCATAAACAAAGACATCGGGAACCTACAGACACTGGATCCTACCCAATTCGGCTTTGTTGAGGGCAGATCTTGCCTCTTGAACCTGGTCGATTTCTTTAAACAGTTACCAGGTCCATAGACGTAGGGAAGGTAGTCCACACAGCCTACCTGAACCTCGCAAAACCCTTCAACACAATACCCCACTCGGGCATCATAAATAAGCTCACCAGCTTAGATATCAACACATAAGTCACAAGATGGATTGCAAACTGGATCAGGGATAGCACCCACATGGTCATTATTGCAGGTGCCATGTCTGACTCTACACCAGTTACAAGTGGTGTCCTACAAGATTCAGTCCTGGGACCTCTCTTGTTCAGTATATATTTGTCTGACATACAGGCTAACACAGGAGGACTATGGCTGACCAAGTTCACAGATGACTGCAAACTGGGTGCCATAATCGACTCGCCAGCTGGCACAAGCATCCTCCAAAAGGGTCTGACAGAGATGGATAACTGGTGCCAGAGCCATGGCCTACAACTAAATCCCATTAAATGCATAGTCATCCCCTTTGGGAATAACAAAGTGCCCACACATTACCACATAGGTGGTAATCCATTAAGTATGGAAGACATTAGGGATTTGGGGACCCGAGTAGATAGTAATCTCATCTTTGACAATCACGTTGCCAAAGTGTTTAGACAGACCTTCTATATAGCCCACCTTATCCCAAAAGGTTTCACATCTAGATCAAGAGAGGTCATTGTGCCCGTATACTCATCAGGCCCATGATTGGATACAATGCCCCATTTGGGATGTACCTTACCCGACACCTGCAGCAACTGTGATGGCCACAAAGGTACCTCACCAAGTAGATCTAGGGACTCACAAAGATGCCCTGCGCAGTTCAGCTAAAGTAACTCTAGCTCTACTCAGTTGCTTACCGCCTACTCGGATGCGATCTGTGCCTGACATTTAAAGCCATGTCCAACCCAGAATTAATGGACATGCTCCACCTCAGGATATCTGAATCCCTTAGAGCTACACACTCCAGGGACTTAAACCTCAGCACAGAAGTTAATAGGACATGCTGGAGGGACAGATTCATATCCCAGAGGCTCCCCTCATGCTGGAATGAAATCCCAGCCCTGCTTAGGCAGAGCCCCTCACTGACCCTCTACAGGAGAAATCTTGACGAGTGGATGGGTGATCATATGTTTACCCCTGGGATCTCTTCTGGGTCCCTGCTAGACAGAGACACAATAAACTAACTGTAAAAGAGCTATCTTGTGTGACCTACTATTCAGAAGCACAGTCTACTAATCTAACAGGGTTGCAAAAGCCAAACACACTCTGGCTAGGCTTATAAATGCCCTAGGGCAGATAGCTTAGTATCAACCTATGAACCTATGATAATGTTTGGAGTGCACATTGTTTATTGATGATACTGATTGCAGGTTTTTTATCTTCTTTGCTTTCCCACTTTCTATGAACAACCTAAGTATCTGTAGTACATATTTGATTATGACAGGGTTCCACTATATTACATATGTGTCTGTTGTCATATAACTGTGTGCACAAGGCGGATTGGTGAATAGTGAGAGGTTCCTGGGTTAACACATGCAACTGCCAGATATGTGTGGCCCACTGCTGTACTAAGACATGGCCAAAGTGTGTGAGCATGCCCAGTTTGGCCTTTCAGTGTTTTGTTGCCTGACATTTGTCTCATTTATTCAAGTGTGTGAGCATGCCCAGTATGACCTTTCAGTATGTTGCTGTCTGAAGTCCACTACATTTGTTAATGTGTGTGAACATGCCCAATATTAACATTATACTATATGTGTGTTAAAAATCAGGTTCTATTTTTACTGCAGGGCTCACCTTTGTGTCATAACTCGACAGGGATTATGCTGTGCCTGCAGGGTTTCCATGAGATACTTTGCATAGACTTATCAACATTTCTTCATACAGGCTGACCAGTGAAATACTGTCATGGTTTAGTGGTTCAGTGCTATGACTATAGTGCACAGTATTCTGGGTTCGAGGCCTGTCAATGCTTTATATTTTCATACTGAGCAGACCAGACTGCTTAAGGACCAGTAGAGCAAATATGAGCATGTTTACCTGCTTTTGCTCAACTATGCCCAACTTTGACCAAGCTTGTCCAACATTGCTCAACGTTAACCAACATTGATGAATGTTGCCCAATATTGCTCAACATTGACCACCAAAGTTGTGCTAGTTAGTGTGTGCAATTTTGTTTACATATACTAAATAGTGGTAAAAGCTGTTTATCACTGCTTTATATTGCTTAACACATGGACATCATGCCTCAGGTGGTGCTGCAGGGCTGCCTATGTTGGATGCACATACTACACTCCCTATACATGTTTGAAAACAGGTAGTGTCAAGTTAGGCATCCCTTTTACTATATGTGCGAGTCAGAGAGAGGTATCCTTTCCAGGGTTCCTACTGAGCCAGTGTATGTGCTATGCGTTGCCTCTTTGCCAAGGCCAAAGCATACTGGGCATGCCTCCTTCTGCCTACTGGGTCTGGCTCAGGTTGTTCCTCCTCTGAGTCATGCTCTGCCTGTGATGGCCTTGGCAATGGTGGGGGGATATTTGGCCCGGGCCTATGCTGCTCCTGCTGCAGCTGTTTTCCCAGTATCATATTATGTAGCATAGAACATACCATGACAATTTGAGTACATGTAGTTGGTGAGTACTGCAAGGCTCCACCAGATGTGTCCAGGCACCGGAACCGTGACTTGAGCAGCCCAAACACACACTCGATTACATTTTGTGTTTGTGCGTGTGCCTCATTATGGCATTCCTGTTCAGGTGTGTGTGCATTTCTGATGGGTGTCATCAGCCATGGCTCCTGTGCATAGCCAGCATCCCCTACTAGGTGACCATGAGGGATGTCCCCATTGGCAAATGTCTGGTACAGCTGTGTCAGATGCCAGATATGGCAATCATGGTAGCTTCCAGGGCAGTCAGCACACACATTCAGTATTATGCCCTGGGCATCACACATGACCTGACAGTTGATGGAGGGGATGCCCTTGTGGTTAAAGTAGACCCTACCCCGCTCACTGGCTGGTGCTTTGATGCGTATGTGCGTGCAGTCTATTGCACCCACTACCTCAGGGTATTCCGCTATTTGCTGGAAGAGATGCATATTGCTGGCCAATACCTCACGGGAATTGGGGAAATATACATGATCACCGACATGTGCTGACATGGCATCCAGGAACTGGTGCAGTACCCTGAATGCTGATGCCTGTGATATCCCCATCATATCACCAGTTGGTCTCTGGAAGGTACCTGTTGTTCATATTCGTAGGCCAACACATACCTTGGTTTCCACTGGGATGGGTTCCCCTCTGTTGGTTCTGTGTGTGAGGTGTGGCTTGCACAGCTCAACAATTTGCTGCATGAGGTCTCTGTCCACTCTATAGTGTGCCACTATCTCCAGCTCATGTAGCCCCCGATAGGTTACCCTGGGCCTGTACACTCTTTTCTATCTCCTCACTGTGGGTTGTCCAGCAGCATTCGCATTGTCACCACCCTCAGCATGTTGCATATGTTGCCTTATAACAGCAATGGCAGCCCCTAACATTTTTTTGTCTCAGTAAAGCTTTTTAAGTTTTCACTTCTCTTAGTTTACTGCAGTGTTGCAGTATCTCTGAGGAAAACATGGTGGAAAGTTGTTTGCAGAGTTTTAAGTGCTGGGCTGGGCTAGTGTATTGCCGGTGTAATTGCCTGATTCTGATTGTTTTCACCTGCTAGCTCTGCTAGTACTCCCTGGTTAACTTCCTATTTGTTGTGCTTCCTTTTCCCTTTCTGTTTCCTTAGGGGGGCAGCGCCATGCACACAAATGCAAACACGCTCACACCAGCTCACACGTGCGCACACATGCTTACATGGACTAAAACTTGCTTATTCTTGCTAGAATGCGTGCACACAGGTGCATACACGCTTACACACATTTCAACAACCTTAGACATGCTTACTCCGGCTTAAACGCGCGCACACAGGCGTACACGTGCACACACAGTCTTACTCAGATATACAGATAAGCACCCACGCGCAAACACATTGCATGCACTTCAACAAGAAACTTTAGTGTTATCCACAGCATACACCTTTAATTTCTTGCTTTTAGCTAGGGTACCTGTTGACACACCTCTTCCAGTGATGAGTAACTGAGAGCAAACACATGCCACTCTGCTCCAATTAGCTTTACTTCTTTCATATATACCCCCCTCATGATGTCACCTATCTTCTACTCTGATACTCCCCTTATCCTACTCCTACACTCCACTGACTGTACTCATTTGCTATGTAAACTTGGGATTCACTGTCCTTACCCTCATTTGCATAGGATTGCCTACTAATGCTTGGTTACATCTCTTAGACTGAGCTTCCCCCCTTAGCAACCTCTCCTCAGTAGCCATGTTGTCTTCAGCCTGCCATTCTCTTGCATTGTAAATTAAGAATTACAATAAAATCCATATTTGTGAATTTTAATTATTGGTTTTCTGGTTTTTAGAGCGCAGCACATTTGCACAGCGCTGCGCTACGCTTATACTTCGTTGATTGGGATAAAAAAAAAAATATTTTATCTTTATTTTGCAACGGGGAACATTGCCAATGGCCGTATTTTTGGCCATTGACATGCTTCCTCAACTGGATGTATCCTTTTTTTGGAGCTGTCATGGCTCCGTTTTTCTATTTGCAGAATGGTACTTAGTTGTCAACGGAGTACATTTCTGCAAATAACACTACTCTTACTCGGACATGTTCGGGTTTCCTGGATCGCAAATTTACCTCATTTGCATAGCTTTCACCAGCAATTGAGGTAATTTGCATATCCTAGCCCTGTCCGTGTAAGAGTCGTTTTAGGAGCTCTCTTGCACGTCCCTACCGGCTGTTCCTGGATCGCTCGGCGGACATGTTGGCTGCATGGAGTTTTACCCTACTCTTAGACTCCATGCAAGCCTTCGTGAATCTGCCCCATTTAAATTAAATTAAATCTTCTCCTACCAGGTAGTTATACAATAAATAAAATAACACTGCATACCCTGAGGTAAAGTCTTAAAAATTAGCATTTCATGACAGAGTATCCAGACTTACATCATGAGATCATTTGAGATCATAGGTAGCCAGGTGAACCATGTGCAACATAAAAACGCAAAGTATTGAGGTAGCAACACGGAAATTAGGGATTTAGTGTTTAATTAAACTATCATCATATCCCCTTACAAAGGCTCAGCACAATGTCTTGAATAAAGGTCAGAACTTTGTACCAGACAATAAATCTGATCTTTTGGATGTCATTACAAGTGTGAGACTTTTTGCAAGATCGGTAAAGTTGGTATATATGTTTCCTCAGATTAATTGCACATCTTTTAATGCTAACAGTAAGTATTTGAAAAACCCAGCACCTTCAACCCTTCTTTGCTTCCTTGTTTGTGAGCTTTTGTTAAATTATGTGAAACTGATTTTTATGAGATATTTAATAGCAATGATTGCAGTAACTTCCATAATATGACTGTTATTGAGAGAAAGGTTATGACAGATCTTAAATTGCATGACCTAATAAGTATCAGACCCGCAGATAAAGGTGGTGCTGTTGTGATATTAGATACCAAAGACTACATTGCCAGTTTGTGGGATCTGCTTTCTGATATAGCTACATATTATAGAATTGCCAGTCACAAGTAGATAAATGAATAGTTGAAGTATGTAATGACTTGTATAACATACTTATGTGTTGTTTAATTGACTATGATACCTACAATAGTCTTTCTGTGTAATCTCCATTAACACCCGTGATATATGGACTACCTAAATTCCATAAGAGTCTAGTTAACACACCGATGCACCCAATAGTTTCAGGATGACGCTGGCTTACTTAATCTCTATCCTTGTTTGTGGAAAGTAAGTTGAATCTACTGCTATATGCAGCACCTGTTGTTCTAAAAGACATTTCACAGTTTTTATGTTCCTTATTTCATTTGGTAAATAATTTGGATGTTGATGGGTGGTTGTTGTTTACACTTGTTGTGAATACATTGGTTACAGTAATACTGAATACAGAAGGGTTGGATTTTATCAGATTTTTTATTACACATCATAGTGATTATACACATAATACGATTGCAGTTATTTGTATGTTATTGGAGACTATTTTGAATATCAATTTTTTTCTTTTTGAGGGGCAACAATTTTTTCAGCAACTAGGTGTTGCTATGGGGACTTCCTGTGCCAACAGTTATGTCAACCTTGTGTTGAAGCAATGGGAGAAGGATATGTTTTTGTAATAATAAAACTGATTTCTGCATATTAAATATTATGCCAGATTTGTGGGCAACATATTTCTTTTATGGGAAGGTAACATCCAGGATATTTTGAAATGTGTTGAATATTTAGAATCTACTACACATTTTCTGAGATTCACACTTAACTATTCCTTTTCATCCATAAATGTTTTGGATGTGACTATTACTAAGAACAATAGTAATGGTTTAGATACTCAGATGTTCAAGAAATCCTGTTGGAAGAATGGGTTGTTGCACTATGCAAGTATGTATCCCTCATGTCTTCTCCAATATAGTTAAAAGACAATCTTTGAGGGTCTCTAGATTATCTACAGAAGACCGAGTTTTTGATACAGCTATTACTCCTCTACATGATGATTTTGTTGAAAGAGGTTACTCTAATGTAGTTAATGAGACTTTTAATGATATTTGTAATTTTAGGGCTAACAGAGGGGCTCCCTTTTTATTCTTACTATACCAGACATGTGCAACATAGTGCTCAAAAAATAGTTAGACACTCTCCTAGAATGATTTTTACTAATTCTAGTAATATTTGTCAGTTCTGTGATGTTGAAAGTAAAAATTATCCTATTCTATTATCAGATGATAGAATTAAGATAATTGTTAGGAGTGAACTTGGATTTGCTTTTAGAAATAATCTTTCTTTTCAAATGATGTTTTGCTATGCTTCCTCCTTTGGGAATGTGCCTGATAGAGTTCTATCTGAGAAAAGGGGCATCTTTCCCTGTTGTAATTACAGAACCTGTAAATATATCTCTAATGAATTAGATTTTTATCCCCCTATTACTAGACAGATATTTTTGCTAGATTTTTTCCTACTTGTAGAAGTACTAAGCTGATATATTTGGCAATTTGCAGTGACTGTTCCTGTTTTTGTGTCAGTAAAACCACACGCCAGATTAGGGAACATATTTTGGAATATATTGGTCATCTTCTTAATAATGTAACTACCAGTGCCCTAGCAAACCATGCATTTTATTGCATGGAACACAATAGGTTTTGTTTCAGGGCTCTACAACTTGTCTCACATAATGTGAGAGGGGGTTGATTTTAATACTTACATTGAGAAGTTAGAACTTAAATGGATTGTAGCTTGGAAAGCACATAGGATATTTGGATTTAACTCAAGCCTACCCTTGAAACCTATTTTGAAAGGGAGGCATTAACCTTTTCTATAGTTTCTATTGGTGTGCCTTAATTGTTGTTATGATTTTATTGGTATTTTTATATTTTATATTACTGTGTACCTATGGTTTTACTTGGCCTAATGAAGCAGTAACTCCACAAAAGCACTCACCATTAAACTAACTTTTTTTATTATTTTGGCTGTTGCTGTGGTGTGCTTTGTTTCTGTACAAAGTATTGAGCTAGCAGGCACTCTCTGAGACAAGGATTGTGTTAACAGCCTTCGCATGTGACCTTATAAATAAACACTAGGTGTTTTGATTAATAGAAAAAGAGATTTGCCATTGAAAGAAGTCCCTTTTCCATTACTGCAGACCCAAAGTGATCTTGGGAAGTACTTTTCAAATTAGCGACTAAGCAGTGGATTAACCTACACATTAAGTACTTAATGGCAGACATGTCAGTTATCACGGATGAAATATTAATAAGGAAGGTCAAGTAAGGAAGATAGGCAGCAAGTAAAGCAGATGTTCTGATTCCTGACAAGTCTGACCATTCTGAATAAAGAACTCATGGATAAAATTTGGGAGAATGTAATGTTTATCTTTCATGCTGTTCATGAAAAGTATTCCAAAACAATGTTAGTTTTTCTATGTACATATTTTGTTTTTACACAAAATCTTTCTATATAGGTACAGGTTTGTGTGTATGTATGTGTACATCATAGTGAATGAGTGAAACTTTGTAAACAAGTAATTTTGCAGAAGATAGAGTAGTCTGCCTAGACTTCAAATTATGTATACAAAGTGTCATTGTCATCTTTATCCTTACTGACATACACCATTTTCAACTACATGCACACTTTTTTCATTACCTTTATATGTGTAATGTAAATTAAATGTAAGAATAATTGGCTGACATTTGGCAATTGTCTTATAAATACCATTAAATTTACAATGATTAAATGTTCAAGTTCATGAAAATCATCATTTCCAAACCAGAGTTCATGAATTTCTGTTGGATCACTCCGTCTGTGTCAGATGGGACCAGCTACTGGGAAAGGACAAATAGAGAAAGAAGAATATAAAAAAGCAGTTTAGTATCTTAGGGTCTTGTTATAGTTAAGTTAAAGAGGTAATTGAAAATGACCAGTGGAATTGTGCAACATTGGCAGTATTGCAAGCACTGTACAGGTCTTTCAATTTGCTAATTATTGTATGTCCAAACTCACATATGGCCATGGGCTTTAAACAGTAACTGAAAGGATGTAACCATGGACAAAGACAGCAAAACTGGCATTCTTTTGCTCCATAACTAAACTCATTCTCCATGGCAATTTTAGAGCTCAACAATATGGCAGAACCTCAGAGTACAGATACTGCTCATCCACGATGAGAGGAGTTGAAGGTGTTTTAGGCATCTTGTAAGAGCTTCCTGTGGGTAGCTTCCTCAGAATGCCTACCAAGCACAGCCCCAAAGCAGATCCAAGACATTAGAAGGGTAATTTTTCCTCTCCTTTTCTGCAAAAGTTGTAGATTCTACAGCTTAATATCATGAATGTTGCAAGGCTGCTTTAACGTTCTTTATTTAAGACAAAACGTTTTCGCCCCTGCTATGCAGTAGGCTTCATCAGAAACATACAAAAAAAATGCAACACATTTTTATATATAGTGCAGGCATGATGTCATTTCCTTCCAAACCAATATGTTCAATAAAACAAGGGGTATGTCCTTCTAAAACCAAAATAAAACCATCCTTAGCAAATAAAAAACTATTGCAAACTAATGGCAATAAGTATTAAATTAAAAATACATATTATATGTATTAAATAGAATTATGTACCAAATACTTATAAACAAATTAATTAATATTATAATATAAATAAATGTACATTTAGAGAATATGCTCGTAAATGAACTATCTCTGATAGCTTTTATATCTGAGTACTGAGGAGATGTTACAAGCCTCATTTAGACCAGGGTAAGCAACCCCAATTTGCCACTCTAATTCCCTGGTCTCTAAGTAAAGTGACAAGGGGCCACCCCTAGGGCCACTTTTAACATGCTCAATGCCCATAAATTCAAACCTATGCCCAATGTTGTGTACAATGTGTTTAGATAAAGCATTGTCCATTTTTTTGTTCTTTATTGCATAGAGATGTTGATAGATCCGATCACTAAATTTACGATCAGTTTTCCCTATGTAAAAGCACGGGCAACAAACACAGAAAGCAGCATAAACAATTGACTTCGTATTACAATTGATCTTAGAATGTATGTTATATTTCTTGTTCCTTATTGTAAACGAATTACCAGTTCTCAAGTGTTTACATCTATTGCAAGAGCCACAAGGGCAGTTACCTACTTGTCTAGATGGTGCTGTAAGCAAACTAGATCTTTGCAATAATTCCTTTAGGTTTTTCCCTCTTCTATAAACAATAGAGGGAGATGGACCTAATTTCTTAAGTAATACTGAACTGTTGTAAATGAAGTACCAGTTCTTTTTAATGATGGCACAAATGGGGCCAACCTCTCTACAAAAAGTAATCACAAGGCTAGAACAAAAGTCAATTGGTGGTTGTACCGAAAAGGCACTAGCGATACTGGAATCAAGCATTTCTAAATTGCTCACATTGGTCGTATCACATGTCATTGTTAACTCTGGGATGTTAGGAACTAACAAAGGTTAGTAGAAGCCGAGTGATCTTTTCATAGTTACCTCATCAGTAAGCTCATCAATTAAAATGTGCGGGTAGCCCCTGTTGATAAACAAATCTTTCAAAAAAGCACACTCAGTTATAAATAATTCTACAGTGCTACACATGCGCGCAGCCCTGACCAACTGGCCTTTGACGATGGATCTTTTCTGTTTTGGGGGGTGGTTACTAGAGTAATGGAGGAAACTATTACAGTAGGTAGACTTCCTGTAGATGCAAGATGAATAACAGTTATTATAAACATCCTTCACAAGTTTGACATCCAAATAATCAATATCAGTAAGAGAGAATTTGGAAGTAAATTTCAAAAAAGTAGAAGAGTCATTCATCAATTTTAAAAGATTAACTGCATCACTTTCATTACCATCAAACAGTATGAACACATCGTCCAAAAAGCGGGTATAGTATTTAACCTTATCCTTAAGCTGGGGGTTCACTCTAAAAAATTCATTTTCCCAATAAGCAACCACCATGTTAGCTACGCTGCCACCACAGGGTGAGCCCATTGCAATTCCCTGTTTCTGCAGGTAGTACAGTAGTAGTACATAAGTATTTGGTACATAATTCTATTTAATACATATAATATGTATTTTTAATTTAATACTTATTGCCATTAGTTTGCAATAGTTTTTTATTTGCTAAGGATGGTTTTATTTTGGTTTTAGAAGGACATACCCCTTGTTTTATTGAACATATTGGTTTGGAAGGAAATGACATCATGCCTGCACTATATATAAAAATGTGTTGCATTTTTTTTTGTATGTTTCTGATGAAGCCTACTGCATAGCAGGGGCGAAAACGTTTTGTCTTAAATAAAGAACGTTAAAGCAGCATTGGTTCCTTGGCTTGAGAGCTTTTTCACTGTTTGTTTCTCGGTTCCTACTTGTTTTTGGAAATGAATGTTGCTAGGGATAAGAAGTCTGTTCTGTCCTGTTCAGCTTGTTACTGCCATAGCCCTCAGCACGGCACTTGGTTGAAAATATGATAATGATAAATATGTTTGCAAACACTATTTAGAGAATTAAGACAACAATGTGCGTTTTATTTAATGTTGAGTGGGCAGAACTCATTGTCAGACAGTAAATATTTGCTTTTCACTAAAGAACAAATCATTTAAAATATAAGTGCCTGAATGTTGAAAATAATGCTCCATCCTTTATTTCAGGTATCCCAAAACTGATCACAGCTGATCTGATCAAAGAAGGTGCAGCTGTCATTGATGTGGGCATCAATCGTGTCCCAGATCCAGTAACGGGCAAAATAAAGTTAGTGGGAGATGTGGACTTCCATGGTAAGTGACAGAAGTTCAGTGATCAGTGTGAATTTCTTTAAAAACATATCATGCTTTTGAATTTTAGGTGTAGAGATTCTGTCTGATTATTAACTGCAGGTGACATCAGTTGAGTGCAGAAATTGATCTCCTTCAGATTGCATCCCACATCCTTATACTTTTGCAGAAAGAGTGTGCTTCTCTTCAGAACCCTCCTAACAGAATAAATCATGTTTAAAGTCGAGAGAAGTCTGAGCATAAGATATGAGACATCATCTGACAAAACACAATCAGATAAACAGGTACACCAAAGTCTGACCACACAGGAACAATACATTTTTCTCCAGAAATCCACTCCCGAAGTGAATTACTAAATTTGTATGAATAGAAAGCTGGACTTGATCTAGTTAGACACCTCTTTCTAAAATGCAGTCTAATAATCTGACACATATAGGAGTCTGGCCATAAAAGTGAGCTCTAAGAGATGAATGAAGTTCTAAGCCACAGGAATCTCAAGCAGCATAGAAGCAGTAAGTGAATCACCATCGCTAATGTTCTGCCTTTAGAATCCTGGCACTGTAGACATTGTTAACAAAGACAGTTTTAGTAATTTGATACATAGAGGTTATTGTATAGTAATTAGTAAGAAGCTGCCTAAACAGTTTTGTAAATTGTTTCCTTAGACCTGCACATAATGTACCCATTGTTATCTTTTACAGTAATGGTCATTCCCTTTAATGCAGCACCCTTACAAGTCCTCACTGTTTTTTTTTCTATCATTAAATTCATTTGCTGATTAGGAGTTGCTATTTATTGCTGTAAAATAAACCCTTACACTTAATATTTGTAGAGGTTGTTTACTCATTTAAAGTATTGGTATATACATTCTACTCTATATTTAAAGAACAAGAAAGCTCCTCAGCAAAAAGTAGAATTAAGAGAATTGTTGTTCCTGCCCTTCTCACCATCATCTTGTTATATAGCCTTTATTTCTATCACATGACCAGTCTCTTGACTTTTGACATCTTATCAAAATGCTTTATATTTTAAGTACTTTCCTTTTACAGAGCTTACAACACTATGTTTTCTTGAACTGGCACCTCCTGATGCTGCTGTTTTGTGCCTGCAGCCTTCATGAGCACTTTTATTTTCCCCAGCTTACATTTATGCAAGTTTATATAGTTTATCTGTTGTGTTATAATTTTACAGCCATGGTCATTAGGCTCTATGCCTGGATATTTATAACTAAGTGATGAAAAATAGGGATATTCACTGAATTATTGTTTTCTAATTTTAAACCATTTTTAATAGTTTACTGTAATTGTTTATGTGGCTACCTTACTGTGAGTATCTGGATTAAGATGGTGGTCACACATGCTACAGCATAACTTCCATATAGCCATGCTGCCAGTTCAAACCTGTTGTCCACATATTCCGTTTATTTAATTGGTTTCTGAAAGTGCTGCATTTTGTTTGCATCACTTTTTGCAACACTGACTATTTTGGCTATGCCTATTAATAAAATGCAGAGACACCTGACATCAACTATGTAATAGCCAAATGGCTGAAA
Organism: Protopterus annectens; assembly: GCF_019279795.1. Lineage (NCBI taxonomy): Eukaryota > Metazoa > Chordata > Ceratodontiformes > Protopteridae > Protopterus > Protopterus annectens. The sequence continues at coordinate 917,057,755 of NC_056728.1, forward strand.
AGATGTTTGTGTTGATGAATCATCAACCCCTCTCTTCCTCAGATTAGTGCTTAGTAACTACTAAACTTTATTAAAGTCATACTTCTATATTTAGCAACTACTACTTACCTGTGTGTTTTTAAAGAACATTGGCATCAATGGAGATGCTACAAGATATCATAAATAAGATTGGTCAAAAATTGCCTTAGTTATATAGGGCTGGAGAACTAGCAGAACTGGAGAACATGGAGATAAGTGTACAGTAGAAAACTACATTTTATTTATTTATCACTATTTGTTAACTAGGCTAGTGCAGTGATCTTCTTTTGAGACTCAGCCCAGAACACAGTCTGGTTAAATGACTTGATAAGAGTTACACAGTCAGCAGATGAAGGTATTAAACTCTGGACAGTAGAAAGAAGCTCATTAACAGCTTGTAGACTTAATCCACTGTACTGTACCATCTGACAAACTTAAGTCTTGTTTAATAATATTCTAAGTAATACTTTAGGCAGCATCATAAATACTATACTTAGTAGCATAATATTGTGCTTGCTTTCTGTTGTGCAAACAGTGTATCTGTACAAAGTCACTGATTTAATGATTACTGTTATACATTTTGCTGATTTGCCTGTAGTAATACAGACAGTTCTGCAGAAGTTTAAAATGTTGGCACCCTTGGCTTTTGCTTCTGTGATAACATTTAATGCAGTGGCAGTTGTGCAACAGGTGATGTGCTCACCTTTTGTACAGAAGGCTGTTGGTTCTATCCCTGCAATAGGTGGATCAGTTGCTGACAATGCAATGGAGCATAAAGGGGAGTGCTACACTCCTGGGTGTGTTGTCCTTTGGATGACATGTTGAACGGAGGTCCCATCTGCTTGAGTTGGTGGTAGCTCAGGTGGACGTAAAGATCCCTTGGCATCTATCGAAAAGAGTAGGGGTCCTTTATTTAACGCAACATAAAAACATTATTTGAATATTTACAAAATATACATATTTGCAGGAACATGTATACACATTCTGTTTCTATCATTTTTCTTATAACATCTTCCTTATTATACTTCCAATTGACTCCCACTCCTTCCACAGCCATAATCTAATTTTTCACAATATATCTGCCAAAACCCATTTCCCATGAAATAAAATTTCATTCAGTCTTTCATTCCAAATAACCCATATTGCATAAAATAAGTTATCTGCCCTTGTCACATATTCTTTCTTCTCATTCTTATATCTGCACATAATCATATTCATATTTATATTGTTTATGTCATTAATATTCTCAAATAAATTTTGCACACAACTTTTTCCAGAGTTTCCAAAATGTTTACATTAAAAAAAAACAACATTTAAAAAAATATGCTCAACTGCCATATTCCCCTTTACTGGTAACTTATTTATTACCAGTCTCCATAGGAAATCTTGATAGTCTACTATTTTAATATACTTTTCTCTACTTTAATGGCTTTAATCACTTATTCTGGTAAGTTTTCCCACAGATTGACATAATATTATTTAATCACATTATTAAATCACATCCTTCTATCATTTTCTACATCATAAAATTTTATTTTACATATTAGTATTTTTCTTGATAATGTATTTAATTTCTTCATTTACATATTCTTTTACCATTTTTTCTTAGTTTTCCAGAACTTTTTGTACTTTTATTTAAGCATTCTCACTATTAATTTCTCATTCTCTTCCTGTACCCACTTTAATACTCTATACAAGTTTAAAGAAGCAGAAAAAAACAACTGGATTCAGTGACTCCTACTCATACACAACACACCTCTTTTCACTGGGTTTAGTCTTAAACCCCATATGGAATCATATAAACATTCATATCACAGAAACAGGTATATCTGTCAGACAAAACTGCTGCTCTGGATCTGACTCCCCATCCACATAACACAAAGTTCATCCCTGTCCACATTCAACTGTAACTTAGATCTATGGTTGGGAAACAGAAAATTATCCCAGGGCTGCCCTGATATACTACTGGTCAGAGGCAGCATCTAAATGTTTTATCCCATGCATAGGTGCCCTCAAATTATCTATGGTATTATCCTAGCTATTCTCATTATGGGTAGTATATAATTATCAACAATGGGATGGCTACAGACAGTCTACTACTAAATGATATTGGTTATTTCATGCACAAAAAGAGAAACTGGCTAGGCTTAAAATGGCCCAGAAGCAGAATTTAACTATGAACCTATCTGACATATATGCTATTTTTCTCATTAAGACCAAACTCACCAGATAAACCTTTCTCCTGAATGCTAATTTATATGTTATCCACAGAAGACATATTTCTTTCAATTTGTTTATTAAAATTCTCCTATTGCAGCATAACTGCATAAATTTTCACAAATTTTATCCCTAACAAATACACTTTATTCATTGAGAAATACACACCTACAATTTTCACATCACCAAAAACCTTACTTTTATATTTATTCAATGTCATTCCCATTTCCTTTAAACATGCAATAAGACAAACTAACACTTCCCTCATTTGTACTTTGTTCTTATTGACTACAATTGTATGTCACCCATGGTTGTCAAAACTACTGGAATTGCTACTTCTTATTGCATCACATATCTAGTATCTATCATTCTATAAGCTACCATCACATACAACATCCTTGTCTTATACCACACCATGTATATTTCTTTACTCAGCCACCCATTCACTAACACTGTCACTCTATTATTTTTATATGTTGACATGCACACTTTCCTAATTCTATTAACTGTTCCCCATTTCTCCATAACATCCCACAAATCATCATGTACTGCAGTATCAGATGCCTTGCTAATACACCCTACAATAAGTTTCACATCCCCTTTTACTTATAATATCATCCACAATTTCTCTCATAACCAATAATAATTCTTGACATCCCTTACCTTCCCATTTATACAATATATACATTCTTCCATAATATCAGTCATCCTTCCATTCCATGTATTATCCTCATAAAATGCTATAGTCTGTGTTATTTAGAGTGACAGGTCTCACATTTTTATTTCATTCTTCTCATCTTTCTTCCATATAAATTTTAATATCCCACTACATAACTCTTCAAAACAAACCCTCCTTCAGCTATTCATTCAGTGCATTTACAAAACACTTACTTTGTCATGCCATTACTTTCTTGCACATTCCACACCCTATACCATATGGACCTGACACTGCATCAACATTTATTTCCCTAACAACTTTTTACAATTAACTAAAAGTTATTTTATTTTCAAATTCTTCCTTAACTCATTCTGGATTTTTTCTCTTTCCATTCTTTCTTGTTTTTCTTCTTTTTAACCTTAAATATATTCCCACATGCTGTACTGCACTACTCATAATTTGCTCTTGTGTCCTTTTTTAGTGCTGCTTTTACATTTTTATTTCCCTCATTATACTAATAACCTCCTTTACTATTTTTCCCAAATATACAGATATCTCCTCCCTTCTCCCTTGTAAACAATATCTATATCTAAATGGTAATGCCTTAATATTCTCAATGTCATTTTTATATTTTTTCCATATCATAATACTATTGTTATTTTCAAAATTATCCAAGACATTTCTATGTTTTTTTCTCATGTTTCATTTTTTACAATATCCTGTCATGGGGGGGGGAGCACTATTTTTGCTTCTGTTTAAATTTAATCCACTATTCAAACAGGTTTTGCCTTCATTGTTTCATGATCTTTCTATAACTGCAATACTCTCCAGTTTTATCCCATTATTTCTCATTTATTTTTTATCCCCTTTTCTATTTTAATATACTACATTTCTTCCATCACCTCCATCCATATTGCTAAATGGTCTGAAAAACCCGTCACAACTGTATCACCATCTGCTACCCTCAGTCCTTCTAATAATACAAAATAATCAGTTTCAAATCCAAGTACCCTCCTTTCTATAAGTCCATTGACTTTTGTTCCACACAGCTAATTAACCACATTTTATCACTTCCTGTTTTTTACAGCTATCCCTTTCTTTTTAAATATCACCTTAATTCAAAATTAAACTCCTTCGCAGTTATAATGTTTATGAGATCCACCACATAGTCTAATATTTGATGGAACAGAGTCTGTCTTTCTTTGCCAGTTATACATGCATATTATTCTATAAGTCTATAAACATGTTCTTTCCTTCTCACATCCATAATAGTTAACCTCATCCTTTCCAACATTACATCTAGCATTTTCATATTTTTTTACACAACACAACCACTCAAGAACAACGTTCAGTTCCTAAGTTCCATACTATATTTCCACCCACATTTTTTTCTATTTGCAGTGTTTCTTTGCTTTTCAAGATTCTTACATCCTCTAACAGAATAACATTTACATCACATTTAGCATCCCATTCCAATATTCCTGCTCATCTTACAATGTTAATAATGCTGTAATGTTAATAATAATACATTTGCTGAAAGTACATTCAGATTGTTGCTTTTCCTTTTTTTAAGTTAGGAAAAATATTTTTATTTATTTATTTTTTGTAATGTTTCTTCAATTCAATTATTTATTTGTTTTATTTTTGGGCAGTATATAGAAATAATTATTGATGCTCAAAATCATATTTTACACTGGCTAGAACTTCAAAAACAATATTCTTATTAATCCATTCTTCTGACCTCATTCCTCATTTTTCCCCTCCATATTATTTCTACTTCTTTTATAGTTTCTTCTTCATGTAGTTCACCCTCTCCCCCAGCCTCTTTTCCTTCCTTATTTTTTTCTTCTTCCATTCCCCCATTTTTCATTATCTGCTATTGGACTTGGTTTCTTTTTCCTTTAACCTCATACATGCCTTTTTTCATTACATATTGCAATTTATTTTCCACCTGTTTTTGCATTATCTTCATAAATATCTTACAATCTGCATTACTCAACATTATTGGTCTCCATTTTTTATTTAATTCTTCTCTCCTTTTTTCCATATACATCTCATAACTCCACTTATATGTTTTTTGCATACCAAATATCATCATTTAGCCATTCATTGAACACTTCCACCAACATTTCTTTTTGCCATTGTATCAAATTCATATACATTAACTATCCTTTACCATATGGTCCTGCTGATGAATTTGTATTTATTTTCCTTATTACCTTCTCTAAATCTATAATTGTAATTTGTTTTTCCAATTCATTATTAATTTCTTCTGTAAACTGCTTCATTCTGCAATTATTTTTTACCATTTCTTTATCATACTGCACTACAATATCCATAATATTTCTTTGTTCTGTTTCAACTTCTCCATCTTTATTTTTCATTTCTCTCATTATACCACTTTCTTCCTTTACATTGTATTTCAATATGGTGATAATTCTACCTTTTTTACCTGTAAAAAATATTTTTGTTAATGTAATAAAGCACTATTTTTCTTGAGTCTTTTGGTAAATTATCCTTCTTCTTTTCTAAAATATAGATTTTTCTGTTATATCTAGTCTATCTAATATAGATGTTTGTGTTTCTCTACATTATTCTTTCTCTATTTGTCCTTATTTGTCTTCTATTTTCCCATATTAAGTGCATTTTTATATTTCTTTTTAAATATTATCCACCAGTCTGACCAGTTATTATAAAAGTCAAATGATCTTTCTATAACACCATTATATCTTTTTTGCCTTTCTCATTCCATGTCTTTTCATTTATTCTTTTTTCTCTCCAAATTTTTATATAATCTTTATTTTCTTCTATTCCTGTCATATATAGCCATGTGATCCAAATATCCTGTTTCTGCTACTTCTTCTATCACTATTTTTGTACTTTTAGAAATCAAAAAGTAATCTAGTTGTGTTTTCAATGCTTCCCTTCTTTACATACTTTCATTCCTATTCCATAACTTTAAATTCCCACATTTTATTATTTCTTCCATTATTTTCTTATCCAGTGTCTCATTTTGCGTTTTGCACCTTAAGTCACAAATGAAATGTACTGTTATTATAATATCTATATTTACTATGACATAGTCCAAAATGTCTTGAAATAATTTCTCTCTTTCTTTATATATTACATAAGCATATATTATTACTAATCTATAAATGACTCCTTCCCACCCAAAGTCAACTACCATTAATCTTCCTAATCTAACTAAAGTATAATCCAATATTGTTATTGTCATACTATATAATATAGCAATCCCTGAGCATGTTTCTGTACCCAAATTCCATATTATATCTCCTATCCATAAACGCTGCATTCTCTTTTTCTTTAGTTAAACCTCCAACATCCTGTAAGACTATTAAATCTACTCCACTCTACTCCACTCTAACACCCATATCCTTCCTACTACATTTTTATACTATTGACTTTGATAGATAAAGTTCTAATGTTGTTTGCTTCTCTTCACCTTAAGTTCTAATGCTGTTTGCTTCTCTTCACCTTTATTTGCAATAAGTTGTTTATTTATCCATTTTCTTTTTTTTTACTTTCAAACTCGCACCATAGAATATTCTTTTCCCATGGCATTGTTCTTTTTAACTATTTTCTAGTCCATATCTTTTCCATCACTAACCTCTGATCTGTTTTTCATCTCTCTTTCTCTTTTGTGTTTATCAAACTTATTTTGTTCTTGTGTATGAGGATCTTTACTCTCTCTTTCATTATTTTGTTGTTCTTCTAGTTGCAATTGTTTAGTGCTATTTGCTTTTTTCAAATCCATCCCTGTAATTTAAATGATATAGTTTTCTCTTTCTAACAATCCATCCATAAATTACCTGATTGCATTTATAACATTTCATTTCACATTTTTGTGTCATGACCAATCTCCCCACATAAAAAATATTTCCTCTTGTCACAATTACTTACAAAATGTCCTTCCTCCCATAAAAAAAATGTTTTCAGTCCCCGGTACTTGACAATATCTCTATGACCTTCAACATTAATCATGCTAGGAATGTGTACACTTTTTCCATTTTCCATTTTCAAAATCATATTACAATCCCAAGCTCTATACAAAGTCATGTATTAAAAAACACTTTAGAAATGTCCTTCATTTTTTGCTAAAGTTCTTCAGTAAATATTTTTCAACAGTTTATCTTTCAGTTTCTGTCCAAAATTATATGACAACTCTTTTTTTGTATTTCACAAAAGAATGTCCTTACAATATATTTGTTTCTTTTTTCATACTCTTCCAAAAAGGTTTCAAATACTGCATCAGCCTCAAGGAAAATGTCACAATAAGTCTCTTTTTTAATTAAGTAAAAGCTCTTGCCTCCTGTGGCCTGATTCCCAAAGGCACAACTATATTGTCCTGCATTTCATACCTGTCCATTGCTTGTTTTTCTTCATTCTCAATTCTAGCTACATATTTATTTTCCAATTCTTCAGTCTTCCTCCTCTCTCTCCCTTTTCCAATCTGCTCTCCAACCACTTCTGCAAATGTTTTCCTCTTAAGTTTTTGTCCATCCTCTTTATGTATTCTTTCAATAATTTTACCCCAAGTTAAATCCTTCCCTGTCTCTGACTCACTCCAATCAATTAGATCCACCAATAAATCATTCCGCAACTCTCCCAACTGGAGGGCTGTAATAATCATTTCTTCCTGTTGTCACTGCTCTCCCTCTGACTATATAAATGAATTGCACTGAAAACTATCTTCAGAATTCTCTTTCTGGTCACCCTCATAATTCTCTATCCCAGATATCTCCACTTCCTTCTCAGAAAATAAACCTCAAAAAGTCAGCATTTGCCTCTCCTCCTTGCTCCCCTGTCAATATGTTTGCCTGCTGTTCTTCCAGCTGCCACTGTGCCAGAAATGGAACAGACACTCTCACTCATCTGCCATACACACCATCAGTGTTGTAGCAGTGGGGAGATTCACAGATGCCCTGGCTAAATTTCCCCTAGTAATAAAAATACCACCTTGGATCTCCCCTGAAACGAAACTACTAGCATAGTTGGACAAACCTGGTTAACAAAGGATAAATAAAATAAAATACATGAATAAATAAAGCATTTCATATCTAAAAGTTAGTAGATTTTTGTGCCTCTTTGTGTTTGATATGTAGTACACTTGCAGTGAGACAATTCCATGTTGGCACAATTGACTAGTGTTTCTCTGTTTGCTTTTCAAATTTTACATTTACAACATACTTTTCACACTTTGCTTTACTGTTAAGTTCAGAGGGATAACTTTGCTTTAAATTTTTAGAGGACCTCCAAGATTATCACTAACAATAACATTGTCTGTGTATCTGCATGTGTATATATATGTTGTAGGATTTATAAAAAAAAAAACACTGGACAGGACATATACAAAACACACTTTATTAAATTCATACTGTAACATTAGTTCACTTTGCCTTTACAAAAAAACAAAAATCAGACAGTACTTTTTGACTAGCTTTCAACAGTCCGTGCATTCCACTTGGGATACAGGAAAGCACATTACCTAAACACCACTAACAGCTCCCAGCTAAAGACTTTGAAAGCCTACTTTCAGACTACAAGCCTTTCTTCTAGGCTTCACTTGAAGCTTTAAAAAGAACAACACACTTCCAGTAGTTTGTTCCTTATTTCTTTGTGTCACTCTTGGGTTCTAGGCATTTCTCATACACCCTACTAACATCTTCTTGACTATTCTAAACCTCATTCTCAGACTGATGCTCTCCCGACTTAGTACTGACTGGACCCTCTCTAATTCCATGTTTCTAGGTCTTCCTTACATCACCAATACACTGTCCCTTCAATGACTAGATAATATTGACAGGCTCCATATTGCCCAGCACTAAAAAAACATTGTAAACAAACAAACACTACTCTTTTCTTTAGTATGATAAAACTGTAACATTTTGCGTCTTTATGAAATCTTTGTATTTTCAGCACAGCCATGTGTTGCAGTATGTGTGACTCTGTGTGTGTGTGTGTGTGTGTGTGTGTGTGTGTGTGTGTGTGTGTGTGTGTGTGTGTGTGTGTGTGCGCGCGCGCACGTGCGTGTGTATTTTGTGTGCCACAAAAGAGTCGCCAGTATGTTTGATTTATTGTTGTGCCTTATGGGCTGTATGAGTTTATTGCTATGCCTTATGGGCTGTCTTTGTGAGATACTGATGTGTTGTCTGCTGTCTGTGATGTGTTTGGTGTTGTGTTGTAAGTGTGTTTTGGAGGTCTCTGCTGTTTAGGTAAGTTTTTATTGAGGACCACTGTATATGTGTATGGGTGTTATGCTTGGCTATGTGATGTAGTTGATGTGGTGTTTGTGCTGGCAATCTCCTCTTTGTCAGTTATATGTACTGTGGTGCAAGAGAGCATGGATTCCAGGTCAGTGATATAGATGACTTTCTCGCAAGTAGAGGAATTATGTGCTAGGAGTCAGTGAACATGAGGCAGATGCTACAATGCTAAACCAAATGATGTGGGTGACAACAATTTAGGTTTTTATAACAGGTTGTTGGAAATGGAATCTAGATTTATTATAAATTATAATACTCTTTTTCCAAATGGGATGAATTTAGAAATATAAAGTTATAAAATCATAAAATTATAAATTTTGTATAATAAAAGCATTTTATTTTTTATTTTTATGAAATCTTTCTACTTATGAAATGGTTTATTTGGGATAAGCTCAATAATGCATGCTGTTTTAAAAAAGTTTTTGGGAAAGGAGTCGTGGCTTTAAGAAGTAAAATATTTAATTGTTTTATTGAAACAAATTATTCATGCAAATGTTTCAGGATGATTTATAAGTGACTGTATTGTGTATTACATTTATTCCATGAGAAGGCGAAGGCCGAGGTACCAGAATTGATTAAACGAATTCATTCAACACAGTCTGGCTGTTACTTGGTTCAGCGACATTGGTGTTTTGGTATTTGTTTCATTTTTTCGATTGTTTAACTAGCAGATGCTACAATGTCTCAGTATGCCCATGTCGACCAGGCTAGCAGGAGAAACTGCAGCCATGTGTTATAGCTGGTACAAGATCCTCATTTGGAAAAACACTGGTATATTTTACCTTGAACATTACATCCCATGATATATCACACTGAGCTGGGTTGGAGTCTCAGTTCCTGTTGGGTGGAAAGGCAGACGTTATACAACCCAGTGTGTTCAGTGACTTTCTGTTTACTTTAATAGAGCACATTCTGACTAAGACTGTCTTTTATTTTGAAAATGAGTGTTGCTTGCATATCCAAGGAGCAGCCATGAGTGCTTCATTTTCACCAATTCACACAGACTTCTTTATGGGCCTCAATGAGGGACAACTAATTCATGACTTTTGCTACAACCTCTTTTTGTATGCCACCGATAAGTGGTGGAGGTCTTTAGATGGTACCTAGTCAGATTGGTCATCTGGTTTAGTTGATGTGTTTTTACAAAATGTAATTGAGAATAAGTGTGGAACTCAGTTTACAGTGAACTACTATCTGAATGAGATGTTAAATGTTTCAGTAAATAAGGGACAAGATGGTTCAATGTATACTACACTGTACAGAAAATCCCTAACAATAACTCTTTTAGAGCCTTCTGCTTGTTCTGATGATAAGGATTAAAATGATTGCTCAATATGGATGTCCATGTTTAAGCACAAAGGTTAAAGGAATCAAGGTATCCAACATCCACAAATAGCCAAATACAAGTGGTAGAAAACCTTTCTGTCATACAGTGAGAAATAGCCAGTTGTTGTTGTCTTTCAGCTTTTCCCAGTTAGGGGTCACCACAGCAGAACTCTGGTTCACTAATGATTGGCAGTAGATTTTCACAGTGCCGAGTTGCTAGTTTGACGCCCAACCTTCAATGAAGGCACGCCCATACACACATGTCTTTCAGAACACCACTCGACCCACAGGGAGGACATGCAGACTCCACACAGAAGGCACTCCCCACACACTAGCTGAGAATCGAACGGGAGAACCCCTTGCAGTGAGGCAACAATGCTGCCACTGCACCACCGCGGATTTAGTGAGAAATAGCCAGTTAAACTATATAATCTAGCCATTTGAACTGCTAATTCTCACAACACTGGCTACATTAAGAATATTATTAACAAATATTAGAATATGCTATTGAGTAAAAATATTTAATCAGGTTTATTACCTGAACATTGTAGATAGATTTATAGAAAAGATATAATACTGGTGCTTATTGTATGCCTCTGCTATGCTAAAACAAACACTCTTGATTGTATTACTCTGCCCATTCACCTATTGCTGCTTTGAATTTAGGTCTAATGAGGTTAAAGATAACCTCATATGCATCTTTTAGTGTGGAGCTGTGTTGTCTGCTATTTAGTTTTGTTCTTTGTAGAGGGCAGTGCCCTAGTTTAATAATGTTGTTCATCTGTGTGGAAAGTAGCAAATATGCCCCTTCATTAACAGGTAACCATTTAACATGTTGTAGTAGTCAGCATTGATGGAATAGTTGATCTGCATGTAAAACAAATCTGCAAATTGTATTTATTGCTGTTTTAATTACTTTAACAATGCCGCCATTGAGTAACTTAGAGGGAGACCATATTCAGTTGTTAGAATTAATACATTCCTAGCAATGATCAGACAAACAGTGGGTACAAGAAGATGAAAAAACATTGTAGCATTATTTAAGCTGTTCCAGGATTTTGTTGACATTAAAGATTAGTTTAAGGGTGGTGGAATAATACATTCTATGGCTGCATTAGTATATTGTAGTTCAAATAATATACAAATACACAAAATAAGAGGTAAATAATTCTGAACATGTCAGGCAGCATGTGTGTGTGTGTGTGTGTGTGTGTGTGTGTGTGTGTGTGTGTGTGTGTGTGTGTGTGTGTGTGTGTGTGTGTGTGTGTGTGCGTGTGTGTGTGTGTGTGTGTGCGTGTGTGTGCGTGTGTGTGTGTGTGTGTGTGTGTGTGTGTGTGTGTGTGCGTGTGTGCGTGTGTGTGTGTGTGTGTGTGTGTGTGTGTGTGTGTGTGTGTGTGTGCACGTGTGTGTCTACATATGATTGTATGTGTGTGTGTCTTGCTGGCAAAATCTCATACAAATGCAGCAGTCCAGGACTATGACTAATACAAATTATTTGTATGTTTCCCCTCAGAAATGGAAGCAACAGCAGAATAATGTGAATCTCTCTGATAAGTTAATTTTCTCATGGGCAAGAAAAAGAATACGCCATTAAAAAGAAAGCATTCACCCATTCACGCCTACTGGAATGGTTGTGGCTCATACCATGACTACAGGTAGATATATAGCTGTCCATGTGTGTGTGTGTGTGTGTGTGTGTGTGTGTGTGTGTGTGTGTGTGTGTGTGTGTGTGTGTGTGTGTGTGTGTGTATTTTTGCATACTCAAACATATGCATGTGTTTTGATGTGTGTGCGTGTGTGCATTGGGGAGTGCTTAAGGTACTGAGATACTTGCACCAGTAAGGAGGACAGTAGCACAATCAACTCTGATAGGGCAGTGCTCGATTCAGGTACATTATAATTAGCTGCTTATGAGGTGTTCCTCATGTAGAATGATCTGTCTCTGAATCAGCGATTCCCATGCTTGCCCTAATTGATCAACTCACATTAGCCAATTAGTGCTGATGACAGCAATCTCTCTTAATCTCAGGGAAGATTTTTTTTATATGACTTTGCTGAAGCTTGTATTATAAAATATAACTTTTATCTGTGTATCAGTCCATTAGTTGGTTATCAGTACTAAGATATATAGAGTAATGTGCTTTAGAGTATTAGTTGTTTATATAGAAAAGAACATACCAGGTTCAAATTCAGCAACATATTTAAATGCAGTTTACAAATCAGCCTTTGCTAGTAGCTCTGCTTATGCAAATTAACGCTTTTGAACATTTGTTGTTATGCAGATTAAAACTTCTATGTAAAATAACAGACTCCATTTTCTGATTTCCTTCTAGAGGTTAAGAAGAAGGCTGGTTTCATCACACCAGTACCAGGAGGAGTAGGGCCGATGACCGTTGCGATGTTGCTGAAGAACACTGTTATTGCTGCCAAGAAGCTATTTGTTTACTAGTAAAGTCCATTTAATGATAGTTGAAATCATAGCAATTGTTCTTACCTCATAAAAAGTAAAGGAAAAATTAAGTTTAGTTTAATATCAATGCATTTCCTTCTGCTACATCTCTATGCATTTTATGTAACAGACAGCTGATATCATTTTATATTTTTAAAGGGTATGTGACTCAATCTATCTAGGTTACCTTCAGTAAATTTACAGTAGTGATTATTGTTACAATTTCTGAATAACTGGAAATGTTAAAATTATTCTGGAATTATGCTTTGTCCTTTTCATGACACACATTACTATTACAAAGGGCAACAACACACCTTGATAGAAAGCAGGTAAATAATAAGACTCTCAGGTACTGAGTAGATAGCTCAGTCATCAGCAAGAAGCCTGAACTTGTCATGCACCATTTGTTCTGGTAATAAGCTAAAAGAGTACATTGTAATTATTCACTACATCAGACGTGCCTCTTTGCTATCAGTTTAATATGAATATACTCTGGACAAAATAGATTATCACCAGCACTTTCTATAGGAAGTTAATCTTACTGTACCAGTAAGAATTGTAATAAAGAATTGTTGACATGTTCACCTATGACATAGGAAATTAAACCAATTCTTACTCTTTTGCGGATATCATTAATACAAAATATATCTGTAATAATAATTACACACAATGCAATATATGAAGACACTCTTAGAGACAAACATCAGTAAGGAAATCAAGAGAAAGTCTTTTATACATAAATTTGTTTTCATGAAGAAAATGTTATATACATAAACAATGAAAATCTGAATGTGATATCATTGATATACAAATCAAATGCTGCAGAAAGATAAGTGGTAAGGCATCTATAAAGCCTGAAAAAATTATTTAAATATTAATTGTTGTCAGTCTAAGGCACAGTCCCTCAGAGACTGAACTATACACCAGGAATCTTTGCAGAGATATAGATTCCCAAAAACCTCACTAACTCACTTGTTATGTCAATTGCATGTAGCCTGTGATCAGATGCATACTGGGAGGCTAACTTCATTTCAGTGACATAGTACTAGATGGCTTAGCATAGATTCATAGGTAGGTACTAGGCTATCAGCCCAAGGGCCTAAGTAAGCCTAGCCAACAAGGTTCCCTGGCGTACACCACCCAAGAAAGTTAATTTCCTGTGCCCGTGTTGAACAGAGCCACAGGAGTGATCTCTGGGGTGTATTTCCTTTTTCCTATCCACTCATCAAGATTTTTCTTGAAGAGTGCTAATGAGGAACTTTGCTTGACATATATATGGGTAGCTTGTTCCAGAGTATAGGAAGTCTCTGGGACAAGAATCTATCCCTCCAGCATGTCCTGCTTATTGTGGTGACAAGGTTTAGGTCCATAGAGCATGTAGCTCGGAGGGATTGGGATTTTTTTAGTGTAGCATGTCCAACAGCTCTGGGTTTAACATAGCTTTATATGTTAGGCAGAGATCACCCCGGAGTAGGTGATATGCTACAGAGTAAAGCTGGAGTTTTTTGAGACGATCAGTGTAGGGCATCTGTTTGAGGCCAGTAATCCTCTTTGTGAGGTACTTCTGTGGCCTTTCCAGCTGCTGCAGATGTCTTGTGAGGTACATTCCAAAAGGGGCATTGTACTCTATAATGGGTATAATAAGTGATGAGTAGAGGGGAACAATGACCTCTTTTTTCCTGGATGAGAGCCCTTTTGTGATGAGGTGTGCCACATAGAAGGATTTCCTGATTACTGTGACGATGTGATTATCAAAGGAGAGACTACTGTCCAGATAATGGAATTTTCAGTTTTAGTCATGACATGTATATTATGGAGTGTAACTGGTTCTTATTCATTGCTTAAAATTCCTCCCCTGCCATCTACATTGTCTGCGCACAAATGATGTATTGTTCCCATTCCAGTAGTCTTATCACAGGATACCTGGGAGCCTTGTCCATTTTATTTTTGCAGAAAAGATGCCCACTTTTTCTTGATCTTGGAGTATTTAGACAGGCACATACTGTGCTGCTTGTGCGCTATAAAGGCTATTATTCCTGTCAGGCATCACTTATGCATTCCTGTGCCATGGGTTTTCCAGTGATGGGTGACCTTATAATTAATTAAAGCCATCTGGTTGCTGTCCTATGCATTGCGTTGCTTTTTTTTTTAATGGGGAACAGTTTTGTTTTTCTTAAATATTCCTGTTTCATATTTGTGGAGTTAAACTGCTAACTTTCCAAATACAGATGATATAAAAACCTTGCTGATGTCAGTTTTGATGATACTTGTGTATTTCTTCTGTATTATCCTTTTTTTTAAATTCTTTGGCTGCTTTATTTGGTAAGATGCAGAAAACATTGTGGAAAAAACTCTTCCTATGACTGAGCTGTTTTGTGATCAGGTTTGTATAGATAATATTTTCTCAATACCTCATTTATAATGTATTTTCATCTTTCATGTTTATACATAACTGTACCATATTACAGTCATGGCTTTAGCAATAAATTCCAAATCTGTAAACCAGACTTAGAGGCTGATTGTACCACATTCTCTTCCATCCCCACCCTGCTTAACATATCTGTTTGCTATAGTACATCATATTCTAAATAAGCATTCAGAGGTAGCAAGCATGCAGAATTCGCATAGTGGAGTTCTTTAATTGAGTATTTTATAACATCATAAGTATATGCCAGTATAGACACACGCTTTGCTGGTTCATTTGTATCATTTGTTTACACTTATGTAACCTATTTGATATTGTCTACAGCATTTGAGAAAAACTGTATTTGATGAAAATTATTTATACAAATTATTCTTGTTTTGTTAGATGATCAGACAAGGAAAGGCCATAGTATGGTTATACTGCGACAAGAGGGAAGAAGGGCTCTGTATATGCATATACTCAAACACTGCAAGCATATTACGATATATATATATATATATATATATATATATATATATGTTAATAACTGGATAAACATTGAAAGACATTAATTCATTTCTGTGAAGTCAATGCTGACTATAAGGCAAATTCTTTTGCTGTGCCTTTTTGAGTTTTTTGACATCCAGAAGGGTTTCTACTGACTGTCCATATTTCTGATAGTATCTCAGTGTGCTTACTTTTCCAAAAGTAATCCTAGAACAGCCTCTCTATATTTTTATTTATACATAACTACCATCTCCACATTTAGTAGAAAACCCTTCCCATTATAACCCCCCCCAAAAAACTTTCAATAAACAGTGCATCGCTGTATGTACTGTGAACATGTACCCACCAACTAAATCCATTTTTCTATATACACTTCTTTGTTATTGCAACTTGGAACCATACAGAGTTATAATCTCTTTTTAGCACCCTGTAGGAATAGGAACTCCCATTTACAAAGACAAAAAGCACTTCTGACACATTAGCTCCCAATGAATCCTCAAAACTCTTGAGACTGTCAGCTTTAAAAGAATATGTTCCTAATTCCCATTTCATGGCACCTACAGCTGAATGCTACATTCATGAGGTACAACTTTACTAACCCATGGGGTAAGGAAGTAGCAGTGCAAGATATACCATGCATAAATCTGGGTCAATATCAGTTCCACGAAAATCCATTTCAGCGAATACCAAAAGAGTGACATGTATTGATCGAACCACGAATAGACCAAATGCACTAAACCGTGAAATTTAAAAAATCGAACGGTCATAGTCGGCCAACCCCACCACCCACTACATACTACCTACCCAAACAAAATAAATAAACCACATACATACACTAACCAAACCCTACTCCTAACCCTAAAGTAAAGCACAAAAACCCAACTTCTAACCTTACACTAAACCACACATACACAACTATTTACGCACTATCCTTAACCCCTCCCTAACCCTAAGGTCTGTAACTACCGTACACTTCCCCTAAGGAGATATACCCAAACAAAATAAATAATACACTTTAATAAATTTAACAAAACCCTACTTCTAACACTGCACTAAACCCCACATACACAACTATCTATGCGCAATCCTTAACCCCTCCCTAACCCTAAGGTCTGTAACTACCGCACACTTCCCCTACGGAGATATACCCTAACAAAATAAATAATACACATAAATACATTTAACAAAACCCTACTTCTAACACTACACTAACTCTTACATACATTACCTATCTATACACTTGCCTTAACCCGCACCCTACCCTAAGGTCCATAACTATTGCACACTTACCTTACGGAGCTCTACCGCAGACAGGCCAACCAAAACACTTCAACATTTCGGATTTCACTCTTTTGGACATTCGGCATTTATGTAGTTCGCGCAATACGTGTCAATCATTACGTATTCGTGGAAATGGCAATTCGATCATCTGATAGGGACCCCATAAATCTACCATGCTGGTCAAGGCATCATATTCTTCTCAGCCTGCCCTCCATCATGAACTTTATCACCTTTAAGTAATACCGCAACTAGCTTCAAGTGCACTATCATGTTTCTCAAAAGGTATCCAATTTATATAGAAAAATTTACTTAAAGACTTATGATAGCTGAGATTAGATGGCTGAAGGAGGGCTAGTCACTGAAAGGAAAACTTATCCAGGTTTTCTTTGGACTGGCCCTATCTCCTGTAAAGTCAGGTAATCTAAGTAATCTAATCTAATCTAATCTAATCTGAACGTATTTACTTCTTTGACAACTGGAATTTAATTTTCAGAGAAGTGAAGTCTCTCATCATCATACAACTGATATCATCCGGTCACCCCATATTATGGACAGCCATATAACACTTGTGCCGCATCTGGGAAAACAGTTCTTGTCTAGGTTTATGAAAATAAAACAGACGTGCTACATGTTTAAAAGTTGTAGGAGACACCTCATAGCTTCCATTATCTCAACCTAATAGCTTTACTGGCAGGACATTGCCACAAACCTATAAAGAAAGCCCATCAGCATTGGATTCTAGGTTCTGCTAGATCAGATAATAATTTCTATTCATCCTAATGATCCAAAACTGAAGCACAGCCACCCACAGGTAAAGGTTTTGATTGTTAGCCCTGAGCTCCCTTCCTTGTTGGTCGAAATAGGATTGTAGTGCCATTCCTTGGATTTGTGGCCAGCAAATATACTTCAAAATGGATTTGAACCTGTTCCATATTATCCTCTTGGAAGTGAATGCAGAGAGAAATAGAAATATGCAAGAATTTGGAAATATTAGCAATGTAGCCTGACCCAAATCTCTGACAGAAAGACAATGCATTTAGCAAGGAGCTCTCTGGGTTTAACTAAAAAACAAGATCAGGCCATGTGCCTAGACACCCAAATGGTACACCTTCATTATACAGCTCTTTTCTGCTATGACCAATGTTAATGGCTCTGTCTCTGCAATGTAGAACGGAGTGGAAAAAAAAGTCGCCACCCTTGCCATGTCCCTTTCTGCAGTGATATATAACAAAAGGGAAATGTCATAGCTAAAATCAGGAATAGCAGCTTCCATAATGACAGGAGCTCTCTAATTAAACTGCACAGGAAACTAAGGGGATGAATTAAGTCCAACAAGGCCAGTTATTATGTCAAGATAGCCTCACAGGCTAAAGACAACCAGAAATTTCAACTCAAACTTCACTCCTCAATGCTACATGCCCCCCCCCCCATGAAATATCTCCTATAACCCCCCCTAACTAATAACAGGCAGCAACTCAAGATGGTGCTCACTAAGAACACAAATACAGCTTTAATGCACCTGACAATATCTCAGGATGCCTCCTAAATAGCTTGAAACATGACCTATCAGGACTACTTGAGTCACTTTTAAACTCTAACATCAAAACAGGCTTGTACCATGAGAATCGAGAACTGCATTGGTTATACAACTTCACAAGGGCGGACCATGACCCAACCAACAGAAACTACAGAGCAGAAGCCCAGAGATTCCTTGATTTTGTCAATGCAAATGCTTTGGAGCAGCTAGTCAATACCCCCACAAGAGGTCTTAATATCGTGGACTTGGTATTAACCAACATGAGTAACCATTACAGCATCCTCTACAGTATTATCCTCCCTGATAAGATCCGACCATAATGCAGTCACTCTCAAAGTCACCATCTCTCCCGACCCCCCTCTAGCTAGGGTAAACAAAAAAAAAAACATTCCAAAGCTGATTACAACCTCCTGAGAGATGGTATAAACAGCTTCACAGCTCCCTCCCCCTCTGTAGGAACTGGCACCAATGTCCAAATCTACACCAAAGTACTATACAAGCATTTATACAGATGCATGGAATCAGGAATATCCAACAGGATGAAATCATCTCCTGCAAGGAAGATTAAACCTGTCTGGTAGATATCCGCAATGCATAAACTCTATAACAAAGGAAAAAATTGCTGTCCAGAAGCAAGAAGGAGCAGGTTCCCAATTGGAAGCAATCTCTCCCTATCCTGAACAAGCAAATAAGAGTAGTAGTGAAATCCTCCAAAGCAAACTTTGAGTCAAAATTGGCAACATCTGCTAGAGGTAATCATAAAGCCTTCTTTACATATGTCCACAGTCTCTAAGGAAGGACCCAGATCTGCTCAGAATTGGTGGTCAAGAACACCACATACACAAATACCATAGATATAGCCAACCTGCTGGCTGACAGATTCAGTGAAATCTTCACCCCTCTGTCCCCTCCATCTGTAAATAAGGACATCCCCAGTACCTGCTCCCTCCTTATCTCTTGGGAGCAGGTCATCACTGCCCTCTCAAAGGCAAAAAATACAGCCTCCATGAGACCTGATAACATCTCATGCTGCATCCTACATGAACTCAGGCAGGAACTTGCAGCACCATTAGGTGCCTTATTCAACCAAAGCCTGTGTACCAGCTTCATTCCAGCTGAGTGGAGGACATACACTGTCATCCCTTTGCACAAAGCTGAAGCGTCCACCAATCTGGGAAATTATAGACCCATCAGCCTAACTAGCCTGATCTGCAAGGCCATGGAATGAATTATCATGGACATCATTAACAAAGACATTGGCAACATCCAAACACTCGACCCCACACAGTTTGGTTTCGTCAATGGGAGGTCATGCCTGTTAAATTTGGTTGACTTCTTTGAGATAGTCACCAAAGCCATGGATAAGGGGAAGATGGTGCACACTGCCTACCTTGACCTGGCCAAAGCCTTTGACACTATTCCCCACTCGGGCATAATAGATAAACTTTCTCAACTAGGTATCAATGCATATGCTACCAGATGGGTAGCAAACTGGCTCACTGATAGAACCCACCTAGTCAAAATAGGGGAAGCCACCTCAAGCAGTAGACCTGTGATGACCTGCATACCCCTGGGATCAGTCTTGGGGCCTCTGTTATTTGGGTTATACTTTTCTGAGGTGCAGGCCAAAACCAGTGGGCTATAGCTGACCAGGTTTGCAGATGACTGCAAGCTGGGAGCTGTCATCAATTCTCCTAGTGATGTGGACATCCTCCAAGAGGGTCTCACCCAAACAAGTGACTGGTGCCAAAAACATGGCCTCAAGCTGAGCACCAAAAACTGCATCATCATCCCCTTTGGGGAGAGTGATTTCTCCACAAATTATCACATTAATAACCTCCTAAGCATACAATCAGTTTTGAGGGATTTGGGCATCCAGGTTGATAGCAACCTAACTTTTGACCACCATGTTGCTTCCATTGTATGGAAAGCCTTCTACATGACCCACCTCATAAGTAAGGGTATCTCATCAGGGACAAGGAGGTTATAACATCCCTGTATTCTTCCCTTATAAGGCCCATTATTGAGTGCAACACCCCTTTCAGCATGTTCCTGGCAAAGCACATGCAGCAGCTGGAGACACCACAGAGGTTCCTCATCAGGAGAATCCAGGGTCTCAAACATCTACCCTACACAGATAGGCTAAAGCCCTGTCCCTCTACTCAGTTTCATACAGACTCCTCAGAGGTGACCTCTGTCTGGCATACAAAGCAATCTCAGACCCCACCTTGATGGGATTGCTGTATATCCGCAAGTCAAGCTACACTCAAGTAACCTAAATGTGTGACCTCAACCTGGTCTGTGACATCAATAGGACTTGTTGGCAATACAGATTTTTCCAGAGACTCCCCATCTGTGGAATAGACTCCTTCTCCACGTCAAGCAGAATATCTTGTGAGTGAGTGCTGCACTTTAGAAATGAATTGTATTGAATTTAAACTGCATTTGAATGTAATGATGGCTTTAAATTGATGAAAGGCAATTAAGCTTCATTTTAAATTAATGAGCCCGCCAAAAGTTGTTTAGTATAAGTATTTTGGAACCATTTTATGACATTGTATCTGATGAAGCATAGTTTAACTATGCGAAAGCGCTTATTCTCTGTTTCCAATAAATGAATTTTTTACATATTTCCATCGTGGATATTTTCAGTGTGTCAGGAGCTTGAGTTGGGACTACTCTGTAGAAGGATTTACTCGTGGTGACTGTTCTCACTTTTTGGACTTCATTACTACCTCTTCTTGTTTTTGGTGAGAACGTCTTCGGTATTGAGTTGTGTTTTCTACTTTTATTGCTTATTCTGCATTTTTTTGTTCACAACTCAATTCACACGATGGAAGGCCAGAATGTTGGGACTGCTTCTAATCCAGTGTCGAGGGATTTGTCTCGTTTATGGACAGATTTATTTGTACGTGAACTCAACCCTTTATTGTCGCTGGACCTGAATGAAGTGGGGGCCCACACATCGATGATTGATAATGGAGAAAATATACAGGAATTTCATGAGCAACTAAAACGCTGGAAAATAATCTTACCAACTACAAAGGTACATGTGGCAAAGATTACATTTAGAAGCCTGCTTGCACCATAAGCAGTAGTCCCCAGAGGCATGCGGGTTTTCTGCATGCCCACGATGGGGACTCCCATCCGTCCTTATTGAAGCAGTGGCAAGACTTGAATATAGGCCTGGGCTTTGATTATGTGAAGTTACTTTTGAACTATTTTTCTCCACTGGAGACTGACCTCCGTGCTAGAACTGATGTGCTTTACCAAAGGTTAGTTGATAATTTCAGCTCAGATTATTGCATAGAAAAACTCCAACTGACATTTACCCAGGTTAAATCTCTTGGTGAGAGACTGTGTAAGACCAAACAGCATAAATTAAGGAGAGATCTGTTGGATTTCCAAAATGGTCATGTCTTTGTATGGCCTAGGTACCAAGAAGGTCAGGCCAAGTCTATGCAGTATGTACAGGAGCATAGTAATCTGGCAGCAAGTGTTGTATCTACTAATAATTTGTTTCAACAGCTTAATAACTCTGAGTTTATTCCACAGTCAGTGGTTTCCTCTAACAGGGTGAGTGCTTTAGACCCTATAGACTTTCCAACCACAGACACACCTCCACCTAATCAAGAGGCCATGCAAGGCTATAAGAATCCAGGAGCTATACCTAAAGCAGCTGTACACCAGGCACCCTCGAATCCATCCTTTTACCTTATCAAAGGAAGTTTGCCCCAGTTCCAGGGGAAGATCCAGCAGCAGGGGACCAAGAAACGGAAGTCTTCAGAAGAAGGGAATATAGTCAACAGAAGAACCAGGCATTGACTCTTGTGTTTAATTTTTCTAGCTATAATATGGACACAGCTATGCATAGCCTTCTTAACAGAGGACTTACATTTATTCCGTCAACTAAAACATCATTAGAGGACACTCTTTTGGACTTAAGATTATTTTGTAGACGAGTTTGTCTAAAGTTGTTTTTCCCGGCTGATGATACCAGGATGAGTGGGGTAACTAAATCTCGTAACATACTTAAAATAATAGTACCTTTATACCTCCTATACATCCTATGGTGCAATGTTTTCTAGATCTATGCGAAAGAGATTTCTATACATTGTTTTCTCTAGCATGTAATAACACAAAAGGAAGATTTTGCAATCTCAATAGGGATGAGTTTCAAGCCCTGGTTAAATTGAGAAGTGATGATAATCTGATTGTGAAACCTGCTGATAAAGGGGGGGGTGTAGTTCTGATGGATGTGGATGACTATGTGAATAGCATGAGATTGCTATTGTTGTCTGATCACAATACCTATAAGCACATCACTGCACAGCAGGTCTCTTCCATTATACTAACAGTTCATGAAAATATATATGATCTATTATTATGTAGACAAATTAGTGTTGAAATGTATGAATACTTGTTAATATCTGACCCCGTTATTCCCATTGTTAAGGGACTCCCCAAGATCCACAAAGAGATTTGGCCTGTTCGATGAGACCTATTGTAGCAGGTGAGGGTGGGTTACCCATATATCGATCTTTTGGAGAGCCTCCTACATCCAGTAGTGAGTAACTGTCACACCATTCTTAGTGACACTTACCAACTTATAGATAGCCTTAAGGGCCTACATTTAGAAATGAAGGACACAGAGTACCTCCTCATAACCATGGATGTGGAAAAGCTCTTTACCTCTATCCCTAATGATATAGGGATACAGTACATTAGAGAGCTTCTGCATAAAGAAACACAATACACAAATGATAGAATAATACTGATAACTCAGCTTCTTGACACAGTGCTTAATAACAATGTGTTTATCTTTGAAAATGACTATTATCTACAGGCATGGGGTTGCCATGGGCACCCCTGTGCCAATAGTTATGCTAATTTGGCCCAAGTTACAAAAAAAACCCCTAAATAATACACTTTAATAAATTTAACAAAACCCTACTTCTAACACTGCACTAAACCCCACATACACAACTATCTATGCGCAATCCTTAACCCCTCCCTAACCCTAAGGTCTGTAACTATCAGACACTTCCCTATGGAGATATACACTAACAAAATAAATAATACACATAAATACATTTAACAAAACCCTACTTCTAACACTACACTAACTCTTACATACATTACCTATCTATACACTTGCCTTAACCCGCACCCTACCCTAAGGTCCATAACTATTGCACACTTACCTTACGGAGCTCTACCGCAGACAGGCCAACCAAAACACTTCAACATTTCTGATTTCACTCTTTTGGACATTCGGCATTTATGTAGTTCGCACACGTGTCAATCATTACGATTCGTGGAAATGGCAATTCGATCATCTGATAGGGACCCCATAAATCTACCATGCTGGTCAAGGCATCATATTCTTCTCAGCCTGCCCTCCATCATGAACTTTATCACCTTTAAGTAATACTGCAACTAGCTTCAAGTGCACTATCATGTTTCTCAAAAGGTATCCAATTTATATAGAAAAATTTACTTAAAGACTTATGATAGCTGAGATTAGATGGCTGAAGGAGGGCTAGTCACTGAAAGGAAAACTTATCCAGGTTTTCTTTGGACTGGCCCTATCTCCTGTAAAGTCAGGTAATCTAAGTAATCTAATCTAATCTAATCTAATCTGAACGTATTTACTTCTTTGACAACTGGAATTTAATTTTCAGAGAAGTGAAGTCTCTCATCATCATACAACTGATATCATCCGGTCACCCCATATTATGGACAGCCATATAACACTTGTGCCGCATCTGGGAAAACAGTTCTTGTCTAGGTTTATGAAAATAAAACAGACGTGCTACATGTTTAAAAGTTGTAGGAGACACCTCATAGCTTCCATTATCTCAACCTAATAGCTTTACTGGCAGGAAATTGCCACAAACCTATAAAGAAAGCCCATCAGCATTGGATTCTAGGTTCTGCTAGATCAGATAATAATTTCTATTCATCCTAATGATCCAAAACTGAAGCACAGCCACCCACAGGTAAAGGTTTTGATTGTTAGCCCTGAGCTCCCTTCCTTGTTGGTCGAAATAGGATTGTAGTGCCATTCCTTGGATTTGTGGCCAGCAAATATACTTCAAAATGGATTTGAACCTGTTCCATATTATCCTCTTGGAAGTGAATGCAGAGAGAAATAGAAATATGCAAGAATTTGGAAATATTAGCAATGTAGCCTGACCCAAATCTCTGACAGAAAGACAATGCATTTAGCAAGGAGCTCTCTGGGTTTAACTAAAAAACAAGATCAGGCCATGTGCCTAGACACCCAAATGGTACACCTTCATTATACAGCTCTTTTCTGCTATGACCAATGTTAATGGCTCTGTCTCTGCAATGTAGAACGGAGTGGAAAAAAAAGTCGCCACCCTTGCCATGTCCCTTTCTGCAGTGATATATAACAAAAGGGAAATGTCATAGCTAAAATCAGGAATAGCAGCTTCCATAATGACAGGAGCTCTCTAATTAAACTGCACAGGAAACTAAGGGGATGAATTAAGTCCAACAAGGCCAGTTATTAGGTCAAGATAGCCTCACAGGCTAAAGACAACCAGAAATTTCAACTCAAACTTCACTCCTCAATCCTACATGCCCCCCCCCATGAAATATCTCCTATAACCCCCCCTAACTAATAACAGGCAGCAACTCAAGATGGTGCTCACTAAGAACACAAATACAGCTTTAATGCACCTGACAATATCTCAGGATGCCTCCTAAATAGCTTGAAACATGACCTATCAGGACTACTTGAGTCACTTTTAAACTCTAACATCAAAACAGGCTTGTACCATGAGAATCGAGAACTGCATTGGTTATACAACTTCACAAGGGCGGACCATGACCCAACCAACAGAAACTACAGAGCAGAAGCCCAGAGATTCCTTGATTTTGTCAATGCAAATGCTTTGGAGCAGCTAGTCAATACCCCCACAAGAGGTCTTAATATCGTGGACTTGGTATTAACCAACATGAGTAACCATTACAGCATCCTCTACAGTATTATCCTCCCTGATAAGATCCGACCATAATGCAGTCACTCTCAAAGTCACCATCTCTCCCGACCCCCCTCTAGCTAGGGTAAACAAAAAAAAAAACATTCCAAAGCTGATTACAACCTCCTGAGAGATGGTATAAACAGCTTCACAGCTCCCTCCCCCTCTGTAGGAACTGGCACCAATGTCCAAATCTACACCAAAGTACTATACAAGCATTTATACAGATGCATGGAATCAGGAATATCCAACAGGATGAAATCATCTCCTGCAAGGAAGATTAAACCTGTCTGGTAGATATCCGCAATGCATAAACTCTATAACAAAAGGAAAAAATTGCTGTCCAGAAGCAAGAAGGAGCAGGTTCCCAATTGGAAGCAATCTCTCCCTATCCTGAACAAGCAAATAAGAGTAGTAGTGAAATCCTCCAAAGCAAACTTTGAGTCAAAATTGGCAACATCTGCTAGAGGTAATCATAAAGCCTTCTTTACATATGTCCACAGTCTCTAAGGAAGGACCCAGATCTGCTCAGAATTGGTGGTCAAGAACACCACATACACAAATACCATAGATATAGCCAACCTGCTGGCTGACAGATTCAGTGAAATCTTCACCCCTCTGTCCCCTCCATCTGTAAATAAGGACATCCCCAGTACCTGCTCCCTCCCCTTATCTCTTGGGAGCAGGTCATCACTGCCCTCTCAAAGGCAAAAAATACAGCCTCCATGAGACCTGATAACATCTCATGCTGCATCCTACATGAACTCAGGCAGGAACTTGCAGCACCATTAGGTGCCTTATTCAACCAAAGCCTGTGTACCAGCTTCATTCCAGCTGAGTGGAGGACATACACTGTCATCCCTTTGCACAAAGCTGAAGCGTCCACCAATCTGGGAAATTATAGACCCATCAGCCTAACTAGCCTGATCTGCAAGGCCATGGAATGAATTATCATGGACATCATTAACAAAGACATTGGCAACATCCAAACACTCGACCCCACACAGTTTGGTTTCGTCAATGGGAGGTCATGCCTGTTAAATTTGGTTGACTTCTTTGAGATAGTCACCAAAGCCATGGATAAGGGGAAGATGGTGCACACTGCCTACCTTGACCTGGCCAAAGCCTTTGACACTATTCCCCACTCGGGCATAATAGATAAACTTTCTCAACTAGGTATCAATGCATATGCTACCAGATGGGTAGCAAACTGGCTCACTGATAGAACCCACCTAGTCAAAATAGGGGAAGCCACCTCAAGCAGTAGACCTGTGATGACCTGCATACCCCTGGGATCAGTCTTGGGGCCTCTGTTATTTGGGTTATACTTTTCTGAGGTGCAGGCCAAAACCAGTGGGCTATAGCTGACCAGGTTTGCAGATGACTGCAAGCTGGGAGCTGTCATCAATTCTCCTAGTGATGTGGACATCCTCCAAGAGGGTCTCACCCAAACAAGTGACTGGTGCCAAAAACATGGCCTCAAGCTGAGCACCAAAACTGCATCATCATCCCCTTTGGGGAGAGTGATTTCTCCACAAATTATCACATTAATAACCTCCTAAGCATACAATCAGTTTTGAGGGATTTGGGCATCCAGGTTGATAGCAACCTAACTTTTGACCACCATGTTGCTTCCATTGTATGGAAAGCCTTCTACATGACCCACCTCATAAGTAAGGGTATCTCATCAGGGACAAGGAGGTTATAACATCCCTGTATTCTTCCCTTATAAGGCCCATTATTGAGTGCAACACCCCTTTCAGCATGTTCCTGGCAAAGCACATGCAGCAGCTGGAGACACCACAGAGGTTCCTCATCAGGAGAATCCAGGGTCTCAAACATCTACCCTACACAGATAGGCTAAAAGCCCTGTCCCTCTACTCAGTTTCATACAGACTCCTCAGAGGTGACCTCTGTCTGGCATACAAAGCAATCTCAGACCCCACCTTGATGGGATTGCTGTATATCCGCAAGTCAAGCTACACTCAAGTAACCTAAATGTGTGACCTCAACCTGGTCTGTGACATCAATAGGACTTGTTGGCAATACAGATTTTTCCAGAGACTCCCCATCTGTGGAATAGACTCCTTCTCCACGTCAAGCAGAATATCTTTTTATCCCTTTTTAAGCACAACCTGGATAACTGGATGGGAAACAGAAAATACTCCCCTGGGATTCCACCTGTGCCCCTGCTGGACAGAGGCATCGGGTGCTGACTTGTCTATACATGGGCTATTAGTCTGACTAATCTAACATGTAAAGTCATTGAATTAATTAAAATGGAAATGAACATAGACATAGGAAAGCTTTAGCCACTGGACCCACCCAGTTTGGCTTTGTCAAGGAAATAACAATTGGTTACATTTCTGGTGGTCATTTTTGTGAGTTCCTTGCATTTCAGGTGGTTGTGGTATGACTTTTTGGTGGTTTGTCAAGGAAAAGTCATACCTACAAACCTGGTGGACGTCTTGGAGAAGGTCATCAAGGCAAAGATGAAGGGAAAACAATGCATACCATTAAAGTTGTCGATACAATATCCCACTCGGGTATAGTTGACAAACTCTCTAAATTGGAAAAAAAACTCATATATATATAACTCTCTAGATTGCCGTCTGTCTCACAGACAGGATGCTGGAACTAAAGCTTGGTGCGATCACCTCTACTAAGAGAGATCAGTTGGATACCGCAAGTCTGGGACTGGCCCTATCTGGCATCTACTTCTCGGAGGTATAGGCTAATGTCAGGGGCCTTTGGTTAACCACATTTCAGGTAACTGCAAACTGGGAGCTATCACAGATTTCCCCGATGACACAAACATCTTACAAGAGGCAAATATATATATCTCAAATTCAGCCCACCCATTAATCTTAATGATTATTTAATTGAATACAAAAAACAACCTCCTGATTATTAACTATTAAATAATAATACCAAGTCCATGAAAACAAAAACAACAAGGACAAGGGCTCAAACTACATCAGACTCTTCCACGGACAATTAACAGGTTGTAGAACTGAAGTTTTTGACATAGTTCATTTGTCCAAATTCATTTTAAGCCCAGTTCATGAAAAGGTTTTAAAACTAGGGTTGAATTTTGTCCCCACAAAGAGAGCAAATGTACAATGTTAGATTTGAAGCAGTATGTAAGCAGATTAAAGTTAGATTTCATCTTACATGATGTATGTTTA
This sequence comes from Protopterus annectens, assembly GCF_019279795.1. NCBI lineage: Eukaryota > Metazoa > Chordata > Ceratodontiformes > Protopteridae > Protopterus > Protopterus annectens. The sequence continues at coordinate 917,086,634 of NC_056728.1, forward strand.
ACTGACAGTTTGTATGTTAAATTCTCTTGTTGCAGTCCGAAACCTAATCATACTTTCAAGGTATTTGAGAGTATGTGTGAGACAGAAATTCATGACCTTTTAAGTAAACACAAAAAGGGAAGTTATTTCAATTTAAGTCCTGTAGAATGGGAAGCCATATTAGAACTTAGGAATAATAAGATGTTAGAGTTATGAAAAGTGACAAAGGGGGCGACCTTGTGTTAGTGAACATGGAAAGTTATATGAATATAATGGAAGGTATGGTGAGTAACCAAGCAGAATACATTGAAGTGCAAATGGGTGAAATTGTGAAAGCCTATAAAGGGATTTATTCATTTTTATATGATAATTTGATGAATGGCAATATGGAGGTAGGTATGTACAATTTTGGCTTGATAGAGAAACCTAAAGTTGGAGCCTTATTTGGGATTCCAAAAATTCACATGGATTTAAGAAATCCCCCTTTTAGGCCGATTTCATTGATTCTCTTTTAAACCTCATGGTGCAAAACATGAATCCTTTTGTTAAAGACTCATGGGACTTTCTTAATAAGTTAAGGGAATTTTCTCATGGATTTGAATTTGATAGTGAGAAATATGCCATTTTACAGTCAATGTGACTTCGCGTTTTACATCTATTCCCCATGAACTAGATGTACGTTATGTTAGCGAATTTTTAAACAGGTATACTGGTCTCCCCAACCATAAAATTAATTTCTATTCTGACTTATTAGAAATAATGTCATCGAATAATTATTTTTTATTCAATAAGAAGCATTATAGACAAAAGAAAGGGGTTGCCGTGGATTTTCCAGCATTCCCATCATTTGCAAATATTGATATGGGTTGGTGGGAAACCTAGTTTTAGATGTTGCTAGAGAAAGTTATAACATTTGTTTTTATAAAAGATTTGTAGATGATTGATGTTTTATTACTGAAGGTAATAGAAAAACAGCTGAGGATTTAGTTAAGTATATTAATTCTAATTCTGAGTTCTTAAGGTTTATATTAAGGGATTGTGGTGTAGAAGTTAATTTCTCGGATGTACATCTAGAATGGAACAGGTATCTTAAGATTTTTGAAAGTAGTATATATAGAAAAATACCTTTACCAATGAATACCTACATAACAATAGCAATCACCCACATTTTATTAAGAAAAACATACCCAAAGGACAGTTAATAAGAGCCAGCAGAATGACCAGTAATGATGAAACATCATGTAAGGAATTCAACTTTATTATAGAGTTATTTATGGATAGGGGGTATGATGGCAAATGTTTAATTGATTTGAAGGAAGAAATAATTAACAAATATTATACCCATTATCCTCCTATTTTGAAATATGGCTTTCATAGTCATAACAATGAGAGTACTGAAGTTAAGGGTAAAAAGCTGGTTTGTAGTCTAGATATGACAACAGAGTATATGGATATATGTAAGATAATTCAAAACAATTGTAAGATCTTGCACGGAAATAGTGAATTGTTTAAAGTAGTAGGTTTGACACCTAATTTTGTTTATAAGAATTGCAACTTAAAAAGGTGGTTGCAAAATGATAACACCATGCATATTCCTGACAATGGGTTTAAATGTAAGGCCATGGAGATGTTCAAATGTGGGGATTGTAATTTTTGTATGTACATAATGAAATGCCAATTTGTGTCCTTAGAAACATTTCCACACACATTGAAGGTGCCAGGGCATTTCAATTGTAAAACAAAATGGGTTGCATATATTGGGGTGTGCAGAAGCTGTACAGCTTTCTATGTTGGAATGACCACCAGAGCCTTATTTAAAAACTAAGAGAACATGTTTACAATATTAAAAAGAAAGATCTTAATAGTTCTCTTTACAAGCATACAGTGGAATGTAAGAAGCACAAGAAATGTATTTGTTTCTATTATTGAAAAGGGAAAGACTGATTTAAGGGGAGGAGATTTTAAAAAATGTTTTAGAGCAAAGGGAAATGAGTTGGCAAATAAAATTAGAAGCTGACAAAAAATAGGACTTAATGAAACAATTAATATCAAGTGTTTTTTTTTTTAATATAGAAGGTTGCATTTAAATAAGATGTGACTTCTGTCGTATGCATTCTTAAGTATTATTATTTAATAGTTAGTAATCAGGAAGTTTTTTTTTGTATTCAGTTGAATAATCAGTAAGGTTAATGGGTGGGGTTGAATTTGAGATGTATATATTTGCTTCTTATAAATGGTTTTTAATGCATTCTGATGAAGTCTACAGATGAAAGCATTTGTTATTAAAGAGTTTCTAAGCTACTCCAACTTATTTTAATGTTTTTGCCTTTATGTGCCATTATTCTAATTCTTTTGGAGTTGTATTCTGTTTATTAGATTTTGAACCAGCTATTTTTATAGATATCTTACAAGACGGTCTAACACAGACAAATGACTGGTGCCAAAATAATGGATTAAAACTTAATGACAAGAAATGCATAGTAGAACTTTTTTTTGGAAAACTGCCACCCAGGCTAATTACTCCATTGATACGTCACCACTAAGTTTTGACCCTGTAGTCAGGGATCTGGGAAAATATGTAGACAGTAACGTGGCCTTTAGGATGTGGTCAAAGTAGTAAGTCAGCCAACTTATAAGTAAGGTCTTGAAATCCAGGTTCGAGGTAGTCAGAATGCAACTTTTATTTGACTTTATCAAACCCATCATTGAGTATAATGCCCCCTTCAGCATGCACCTGGCCAGACATATGGGACAGTTGGAATGCCCACAAAGGTTCCTTACCAGTCCTATATGGATCATCATAAAGCCCTGTCTCTATACTCAGTTTCCTACAGGCTACTAAGAGGTGATTTATGCCTAGCATTCAAGCCATCCTCAGATCCAGCTGTAATGGATCTTTTGCACATCCACAAAATGAACAGCATCAAAAGCACTAGATCCAAGAATTTAAATTTTGTTTGTGTCATAAATAAGACATGTTGGTAAGACAAGTATGTGTCTAAGAGGATACCCATGCTCTGAAATAGACTCCCCATCTATGTGAAGCAGAGTCCATACCTAACCCTATTTAAGTGTAACCTTGACTAATGGATGGAAAATTGGAAAGTCACCCTAGGTATAGTCCCCATGTCTCTGATAGACAGGTAAGTATTCCCAAACTAATATATCCCTCCACAAAACCTCTAGAAACTTCCTAACATACCCACTCCCAATAAACACCCATGATACATAGGGTTGGTTTGCATGGCCAGCAAATGATGAGTCAGATGCCAAAATGCCTTTACTTTCTCATTGTTGGTCAACTCTTAAGTACTTTAAATTTCAGCAAAGGTGCCGTTATGTCTCACTGTCATGCTGGAATGATTGACTTAGGCCCAGTTTCGCTGTCATTAATATCTTCACATTAGTTAGCTATACATTAACTGGGTATTTGTAATCTTTGCCCAGAGACATTATTTATACTTTATAATATTTATTGAATTTTTCAGGACTTGGATATACCACTGGAATATCTGAAGGCTGGTGAATGGTTAAATAAGGCTTTTAAAATGATTATATAGATTTTCCTCATGATTGACTCCCATTCCATATTCCTTCATCAATATGTCATCACTGTCACCAGAAGTTCGGTTTGCACATTTTTATACATATTGACAAAAATTTATATTAAATGTGTAAGGGAGAGGTATTTTGCATTTTAACAAGGGTCTCAATGCATTTCTGTTTAATACAATTTTGTCCAGTAGAATAGTTTTATGTATCATGACTTGAGCAGTACATATTTAGCTTTGACCATAGTACTGGTTCTCTGGCTCCACATAAAACACTTAACATTATAGTCTTGACTATTTTGTTTCAATGAATACAAAGTAGTAATTTTAGAGCTATGTAATAGTCAGTATGGCGATATCCCATCTCCGTCATGTAATTCTAAATGTACTCTAAACGTCATTAATTCATGGGAAGTGAATTAGTCCTGCATGAATGATATTTACTGGAAGCCTGACAGAGTAATGTCTAAAATGTGTTAAAACAAGTCTATGGTTTGCAGTCAATTTAATATCCATTAATAAATGACCAGCATGTGGTAATAAGTATTTATGCTATTATCATCACAAATTACTGTGGGTTGTGTATAGCTGTTTAAATAAGTTTATACAACAAAACAGCAACAGAAACAATAAACATTATCTATCATGTTAACTGCTTAATTACCCATTATTGCTGATCACTTTGCTAGGTTAGGTAAGCCTGCACTGAAGGTTGTATGTCCATTATGTAAAGACACATAGATTTTAACTGTTTGTCATTTACTTCCATATCAAAATGCTATAAAATACTTCAGAGTCTGTATTTCTTCTGAAATTACTTCATTGTTTAAGAAATTACTTGATTTTTTATTGTCATATCTAAAACATATGTATTATGTTCTAAATAATTGCTTTAATTCTTGCTGTTGTATAGTATAACACAATTTCAACACCTTTCAACATTAACATGACACTGAGAAATTGTATTGACCTTACTGCCTTTTCTTCTTTATGTTCAGATATGTGTGAGATTGAACTTTCGTAAACCTTAGAAACTGCCCTGTTTGTTTAGGAGACTACTTTTTAGAAAACAAAAATGATAAAAGACACCAGTACTATAATAGCTGTAATCAGTCTGAAGGCATGGGAAGTAAGAATTCTACATTAACAGAAGCAAAACAAATAGCACAATATGAATACGACAAGCACACAGGAAAAGTTATAAACTCAAAGATTAGGTTTTGAATGTCTTTGTCATATGCCTAATTGAATTGATTTTAGAGCAGAGTATGCCAACTGCAATGTTTAAGTCACACATAGTTGCCAGTATGTAACATCATGGAATAATTGACTATGTATTGTAAAAATGAAAAAAAAAAAATTTTGCATCAATATATTGCTTTTAACTTTAAATAGAAGTTAAGACTTTGAAACTGTTTAAAGGCTGCCAGTATTGGGAAGTCAAACCAGGAGCAACATTATTTTTGATCTCGTATTATGTCAATCTTTAAATTAAAAAGTACAATTTTTAAAAGAATGCTGCCTTCTGAGATGATTAATTTATATTATTATTTTTGTTTTCCTCATTTTTCTATTTCACTTACATATAATAGTCTAGAGTATGCAATAACAGTTTGGAAACCTTATAAGAAAACAAGCATGAATAACTTGGAAAGACTATAGTGGAAATATACCAAGAATATCCATGGATATGAAAATTTAAGTTATGAAAGCCTAAAATATCTGAACTTGTACAGTGGGGAGGATTCAGTAATCCTCCGTGTAAGACTAACTAAGTCTTACTCGGAAACGGCCACCTAAGAGTATGCATATTCATGAGGGCACGCTGACTCAACTCTAAGGCTAACACGGACCATGTAGGAATACAGGGGGTGTATCAGACTGCCGAGCAGTCCAAATATCCATGCCTCTGCAAGTGCCTAAATCTGCAAATGTCAGCAGATATGAGCGAGTCTGCTCAAATGTGTATACCCCCAACACTACACTCCCCCACATTCAAAACCCCTGTACAAATGAAATAAAAGGTAAAACAATTTTTATTTTATTATTCCCAAATAGCTGCCCGTATTTGCATGTGTGTGCATGGGTGTGCCCATTGCTTAGCTACACTAAGCAGTTTAGACATCAAAGAGGATAATAAACTATTAATATGCAAATTAAGCCAAATTGCAATAGCGTACTGGTAGAGCCTTCGCACAATGAGGGGGCATTCCCAGTTCGAGTCCCACCACTCCCCTTTCCATTTTCATTAGGAAATCTGTGCATAAAAATAATTCCTGACATTTACCTTTTAAATTCTATTAAAATGCATTGAAATGGCCTATGTAGTAGTTAACGATATTTTAAATATAAATAAGAAAGTGAAACGGTCATGCATACTAATGAATGCATAAGTAACCTATCTTAAGCAATGTGAAGCACTCCTAAGCAATGTTTACCAGTATTAAGCACATTTAAGAATAATTGCCCAGAGCTAAGCACTGCTTTAACTAGCACAATGGCTTTGCATATAGCTGCGCATTGCACCAACTAGCCCATACAAAACATGTTTGCGCGGAGCTGCGAACTGCGCCAACTAGCGCAACGTTGGGCAATGTAGAGCAACGTCGGGCAAAGTAGAGCAAAGTCAGCTAAACATCGCCACACCTCCTAGCCAGTCAGGCCAGTAGTAAAATAAAAAGCAATGACAGGCTTTGAACCTGGGATACTGTGCATCATAATCAAAGTACAGAACCACGAAGCCATGACAGCTTTTGCTGTTCATGCACTGTCAACATACATATACATATTAATGAAAGTTTACTCAGTGCTAAGCAGGTTTGCACTCAGCTGAGAATTTTCAAAACCAGCCAATCACAAATAAGTGTGGGAAATGAGCCATATTTAAGCCCCATAGGTGGGAATAATCGCCATAACTGGTTGTAGCTCCCATCTGCAGTCAGAATGTCCGGTGCTGGAGAGGGCTCTCATTTTCGAGCGCAACGGTGGGACATTGAGGAGTCAAAACTGATGGTTTGGATCCTTGTCCATCATCATGACGCAAGACTTCTGCAGGGCCAGTTCCAAGGCATGGAGTACAAAGCGGAGGTTTGGAACCATCTAGCACATGATCTCACCAGTGCCACAGGCGTCCCTTGGACTGATGAGCAGGTCAGACCCCACCAGACAGACCTGAAGAAATGGAAGGAGGACCAACTGAACCAGTGGATACAGGAGGCCCGTGGAAATTACAATGCCCTACTACTGAGCAGGTATCCATGGAATGGAGTATGTAAGAATAGCTATTGTAGTTTATATAATGGAAAGGTATGTCTCAATATCCCTTCATTTACTTCACAGCTGCAGGTGTCCATGCTGTGAATCAGCAAGCCTATGCAGATAGGCTGCTAAGGCTGTGCCACCAGGCAGGTTAGTAATTATTCTGCATGTATTATTATATAAAATAAGTGAGAGAGCCTGAAAAAAAGTGTTGTAGCCTGATAATAAAGGCATAAAATGCCCTGAATAATTTCTCTGCATGTACTGTTATATAAAATAAGTGAGAGAGCCTGAAAAAGAGTGTTGTAACCCATTAATAAAGGTATATTATGTCTTGAATAAGTCTTCTGCATGCACTGTAATATCAAATAAATGAGAGAGCCTCTAGAAAAGTGTATAATGTAATTAATAAAGGTATAATACCTGGAGTGTGTCCGTGTCACTTACTTTGAAATGTTGTTGTACTCTTGCATTATATAAATAGTACTGCTGTATTAAGCGCTGTCAACCCACAGTTGGGCAGGCCCATATAAAGTGGATGAAGGGAGTGCCAGTAGCTGTGAAGCATATATACAGTCCTCAACAGTTGGTTAATGGCTAGCATGCATAGGTAAATCTGGCACACAAGCAGCTTGTTAATGTGTTCCCCAGAAATGTGAGTGTGCTGCTAGAAATGTAGGGGGCTGTAGAAATATAACTGATAATGTCATGTGAACACATCCAGATATGTAGATATATAAATATAAATAAAATATATAAATATGTAGTAGTAACATCTGCATCCTGGACAGTTAGGATGTCAGATATAGGTCAGGTATATAAGGAACTAGCCAAACCCATTACACAACTTAATGCACGTTGCCTAGTGTAATAATACATGTAGGGGTTATACACCTGCAGTCAATAGGAATGTAGTATAAACTATAAGTACATATAAGATGTTAATAGAGGTATCTTTTTACACCCTACTGTATGTGCATAAACAATGCAATTCCACACCTCAATGGATATGTCTAATCTCAAAACATTTGTTGGGACATATATCCTATTGTTCAACAAATATCTGCATTTACTTTGATGCATGTGCCCTGTTCAAAGACCACAATCTTGGTGGCCTGTTGCCACCAATCAATCCTGCATGCTGTTGGAATGTTCACTGTTGTTCTATATATGGATGTGTTACACTTGCTGTTCAACTGTTGGAACACTGGTGTGTTGGGTTAATGGGAATATTACTGCATGCTGTTACAACTAATTTGGAATGCTGTTGGCTGTTACCAACCCATAATGTCATTAAATCCTCCTGAACATAGAACGTATGGGAAGGCCAGTCCCAGCGGACCCACCTGTCCCTCCTCAGCTGGCGATGGCACCTGGCACCAGCAGGTCTGGTGCCCAGCCCGGGACCTCCTCCTCCATTGGCTCTGTGCCACCTTTGGGTGGAAGCGCTGCAGGGGATGGGGCTTGTCCCCCCCCGTGCAAGCATGGCCAGAGGAGGGCCACCTATCACCCTCCTAATGGTCAGGGCTGTGGTGCGTAGGGAGATCCGGTGTTCAGTTGCTGATCCTCTATGCCAGCTTGAGGAGAGAGTGGCACGACTCATGGTTGAGCCTGCCCCACCTATGCAGCCCCCAGCACAGCCACCCTCTGGGCTATGAAGGTGCAGTGGTGACTGCCCATGGGTGGAGATGTCAGTTCCACTGTTGCCATCTGTGGGCTCATGGGCTTGCGATTTCCAAACATCCTTCAACATCAATGGTGTTCACCCCCCCATGTGTCATATTCCGCCCCTGTATGCATCTTGTTTGTCTTGTCTGTTTACTTCCCCAACCTACCTCCCCAAATATACCTACTTCCCCTACCCCACATTCCACTCTCACCTGTAAAAAAAAAATTGGCAATCTGCTCCCCAAAAAAAAATTACGCCCCATACATAGCTGCCCATTTTGCACAAATGTCTGCTGGACACAGAAACTGTAATTTAATTGGCAGTACAACATACTTCATTGTCCCCACCCCTCTCTCAGGGGTGGAAGGTTTCAAATTTTCCTCCAAATTACTAGTATATGCACAGCTGTTGCTGTTAAAGAAATGGGCAGCTATGGACCTTTCCTACACCCGTCCTGCACATCCTGAGCTGTTTTCCCTACTGTCTTACCCTCTTTGTACCCCTTTTTCACCACTTTCCTATCACCCCATTTTCTTTTCTTTCAAAGAAATTAGTGCAGGGGTTAGCGGGAGTAAGCACTTTTAAGCAAGTAGTTAGTGGGCTTGTGTGAGTGTGCACATGTGTGCGCTTAGCTAAGTATTGCTAAGTGTCGCGCAAACCCATGCAAACCCGCTTACAACTGCTTAAAAGTGCCTTAGTCACCCTGCACATGAGGGCCCTTGTTCTGCTCAGCAGCAAAATAAAACACCACTGTCAGTCTCGAACCCCGGACCTTGGACACACTAGACTGGATAAAGTATCACTAGGCCACAGTAGATATATAGCAGGTTGTTGCTGAAATATATATACCATACATCAGAATGTGTGAATGTCAAAGAAAGATAGGAATGCCATAACACAAAACCTGTTCTGTGGAACTTTACCAGCAGCTGTTGTGGAATTGCATTACATGACTGTGATAACAGAACCACACATTCTAGCAGGAAATAATTTGACTGCAGCACTCTACAACCCCCACACAGTATCCCACTCAAATGTACAAATTACCACTGTGTTTAAGGTACAACAAGGATGTAGGTAGGCATACTAAGTACTGGAATTGTCCAGCTTCCATGAGCATCCTGTGATAATGTCAACAAAATAAAAAGCACAAACTGTGCAGAAGTGAGTACATTAATATCCACAGTAAAGCAGTTCCCAAACAGTTCATGTGCCAAATGAAAACATCTCAATAACTACGTATGTATGGCAGCTAATTGTATAAGTAGAAAAGAAACTAAATACTCCCATGTAGCTTGTGTTAGCATTTGTAGGGGTGAGTACAATTCTACACTGTCAACTGTGTACTGGAAGTGGCAACATTCAGGTCTGAGTACAAGATTCAAATCACTGGCTACACCCCTAGCTTCATATATAAGAAGTATGCCAACCTTCTGACTTACACTATGGTGTCCACAGCAAACAAGCATGGGCCCCACTTTGGAAAGCTGAAAGGCCTACGCCTACCTGACCTAGCAATTTATAGCATTGGGTTGCTATGACAGTGAGTACTGCAATTACCACACAGCAGGCTGCATGCAATGCATGCAATTACCAAATGGTGGCCACCAATTGGTGCAGAAGCCATCACATGCACATTTGCAGATACCTCTAAAAGCAAGCTGTACTTGCTGTCCACACATGCAATCATTTCATTGCAGCCACGGAAAGAGAGAGAGAGAGAGCAAGAGTGAGCAAGCAAGAAAGAAAGACACAGAGACACACACAGACAGACAGACAGACACTGGCAACAACAACAGCAACAGCCACAGCAACAGCAAAAAAAAAATAAATCAACATAAAACAAATAAAATAAAAAAAATATATAAATAAAAAAAAATTATTACTGCACACACGGAATGTAATAATACAAACCCATACAAAGTAAAGGTATGTAACTGATATGTATTTACTGGCATGTAGTAGATATTTTTGAAGAGTACTCTACATACTTTGAATCATCCATATGTGGCAGCAGTACGTATCTATGCACAGATGCCCTGCATAACTACTGCCATGGAGAAATCAGTGTGTAGCTGTGTGCAGTGGGATATGACTGTGGTATATGTAGTTCAGCATTAAATGTCAAACATCTGATCCATGTTATCTGTGTTCTCTACAGTAGTGTGTACAATGGCTGTTTGGGGGAGTAGCACATACAGTTATATAAACAAGGATGTGACAGAGTAACAAATGCATGATAGTCATATTAACATGTAGCTTAGCATTGGCAACAGCTGTACCAGGCTAGTATGCTAATCTAGCATATGCAGCTATATATACACCCTCTAACATTACTGTGTGCTCACATGTGATGCCTGTTCATGTTGCAGCAAGGCCCAACAGGTCAGCAGTGAGGTTCATGGACTTACAACAGTGTGGACCTTGTGTGTGTATGGCACACACATACGGAAAGATCTGTGTCAGATATATTAGCATCTGTACATGTGCATAGAGCAAGGGACATACTGCAACTGTTTGTGAAGGGTGGACATATATATGTTGTTGAAGGTTGTTATGTGCATACGTCTATGTAGGTTGTAGTGTGTGGCAAACAAGACAGCATACAGTGCTGGTATATGACATGTGGTGGTTAAACACTGTGGGTATGAATTGTCAGGTTTGCAGTGTTGCAGCCAGTGAGGCCTGCTAAAGCTACATGTGCTAAGAACACCTTCAATGCATTCCGCACAACACTGTGCAATATTAGTACATAACAGTATACCTCGCAACCTTCGCATAATTGATATTCCCACTATGAAAGGTGGACCGTATATGTGCCTGTATGTATATCTAAATGTACACCAATGTATGTTTATATTTATTTGTGTGTGTGTGTGTATATATATATATATATATATATATATATATATATATATATATATATATATATATATATATATATATAGAGAGAGAGAGAGACAGAGAGACAGGGTCATATTTACTGCGACAGATACCTGGTGACAAAGCCATGGACTCAAGCTCAATGTTGAAACTGCATTGGCATCCCTTCTGGAAAAACTCCGTATCCATGAACTACCACATAGGTGGTAGTCTACTTAACACTGAAAGTGTGATAAGAGACCATGGGACACAGGTGGACAGTAGTCTCCCCTTTGATAATCACAGTGACACACTAGTCATGTAATCTGTCTACCTGCCACACCTCATCACAAAAGGTGTGTCATCCAGGGAAATATAGGTCAGTGTTCCCCTCTACTCATCACACATAAAGCCCATTATAAAGTATAATGCCCCTGTGGTATGTACCTCACAAGACATCCACAGCAACTGGAAACGACAAAGACATACCTCACAAAGAGTAATACCATCCTCAAACAGATGTCCTATGCAGACCATCTCACAAACCCACAACTGCACTGTGTCGCATACCGCCTACCCAGAGGTGACCTCTGCCTAACATACTAAGCTATGTAAAAACCAGAGCTGTTGGACATGCTGCACGTAAACAGATCACAATCTCTATGAGCTACACACTCTAGGGACCCAATCCTTTTGACCACAATAAACAGCACATGCTGGAGGGATAGATGCTCATCTCAGAGACATCCCATACTCTGGAACAAACCAACTATCCATAGCAAACAAAGCTCCTAATTAGCAGTTGTCATAAATTATCATGAAGATTGTATGGGAGATAGTGAATACACCCAGGCAGTCACCTCTTTGTCTCTGCTTGACAGGGCCATGTGAAATGCAATGACCTGTGTGTCAAAGGCCAGGGTAGCATATGGCTAGGCTTCTATAGGCCCTAGGGCCAATAGCCTCTTACCTACCTATGAAGTGATACACACCCACATGTACTTGTTGCAATAATTGCTATGTCAGTTTGACTGAATGTGATGGTGAATGTGTTGGTGAATGTGTCAGAGTTTGCTTTATGTGTGATAGCTTAGTGGGGAACTGTTTCTGTCATGATATTATGTGTCCTAGCTGTGATCCCAGCAAAAGATGTGTATACAATTGCTAGGCTGAAAAAACAGTATGCCATACGTTCTGACATAGTCCTTTGTTGTCGACTGGGGTGCCCATTGTAGGCTAAAGCAGTACATGCATGCTTATTGAGTGTTACTGCTGGCGAATCCAACTCCTGTATGAACTGTAGTACTACTTGAAGGTGTATGCCGAAAGAGCACAGTATGGTGTACGTCCACATTTATTGGAACCACTGTTCCGTGTGTTCCCTGTAGTCCTCACAGATTACATACCTCAGGCATATGGTCTCATAACTACTGACACACAGTACTGTAATGTACACAGGCAAAGAACTCCTGTGTTGCCGTACCTGTGTATCTGGTATGTATGTCTGATATGTGTGTGTATGCCTGTACCATGGCCTTGGTCATATGTGTGTTACAGGATAGAACTGCATATCTAGCAACATGTATAGTGTAGTACAGCAGTATGCCACCTATATTCACGAATGTGCACATATGTTAGGCAGGGGTCTGCCATCAACGACTAGTGTGGTATACTGGTGATACTGTCACTGGACCTTACAATCATTGCAATGGATTACACTTTTCATGATGCATTAGCATGATATATATGTCCTGTGTCTAGGTTGTGCAATGTGTCGCATACAGTGTGCCATGTACTGTTGTATAGTATTACATACTGTTGTAAGTTTATTGCTGTGCAAAACGTGGTTTGATATATAGAGTGTGCCAGGCACTGTCAGGCAGTTGTGGGTTGAGTACTGGCATGGTATTGAAAGTGTGTATCTTCTGACAGCCAATAGGTTGCTATATATGGCAGTTAATTGATATCTGTACATTAGAAATATACATGTGCCTCATGACTTGCTCACACATATTGTTTCATTGTCTTCCAGGGTTATGTTCCACCATCGTAATCCCGCCTATAGCACGGCGGAGGAAGAGGTTATAACATCCAGCCTGGTGCAGTAGTATGCCCTGCTGTTCTTTAGAACCAGCCAGGACCAGCATGAGCAGACTGCGCTGTGGCAAGAGCTTGTCCGTTGGGTAACTGACATAGGAATGCATAACCGGACATATGAGCAGGTACGCCATCACTGCAGTGATTTAATTAGACATGTCCAGCAGCGTGTGTCTGATATCCGCAAACAGCAGCTTGCCACAGGTGGGGGTAGCCATCCACCCCCCCTCACTAGAGTGGAGGAGCTGCTTTTGAGCCAGGTGGCTCCTGGCCAACAACAACCCCAACAACTAACGTGTGTCATCATGGAGGCCGGAGTCACCCAGCAAGCTGACATGGAGCATGCAGATAACATGGCATAGCTGTAGACTACTGTTACCTCTATTGTTAGAGCATGCTTATGTGAGATGTGTATTGTGTAGTTAGACGAAGTGGTGCCTAGTGTTGTGCAATAGTAATAATTAGGAATACAATCTGTAGACCTGTGACTGTCAACTGTTGTACTACTGTATGATTGCAAACACACACTAGCAATGCCACAGTTGTTGTCACTGACAAAGTGTCTCATATCCCTGTTGGTCCCTCTGGTGTGACAGCAAGGCAGCCGACCCATGCTGGTGAGTGTGTTCTACCTTTAATACTGCTAATTAAATGTGCATGTCATAGGTGAGGTGTAGGCCATGTACACGTAACACACATACGCATAATGCATGCTGTGCATGTTTGCTGTGAGACTATGCACATCCCAGTAAAGTGGGTAGCTGCCTAAAACACATATAATGTACAGAGCATTCCACACAATTGTGGCAACACTGATGTGGACATTGGATAGGCAGAGTCGATACACATGCACACAACATACACAACATTGTACATGTTAACATGCTACACATGGCGTATTCAGACACCCGCTGTAAGGTCACACTACAGTATCCCACACTTCATCTACACAGCACACATAATATACCTGAGGGGTAGATGCCTCACATGTGGCTGTGCAACACTCTTTGACACATTACACATTTATGGTAGGCAATGTCCCCTATTGTGCACCTTACAAACCCATGTAACAACTGGCTGTGAAATGGTGAATGTAGCCATGGTACTGCAGTTCCGGTACAGCATGGTATGTGCCGGTCTGGCACACATTAGTAACCTTGAGTGACCACATGATGCTGCATGATGATGGCTCATGGTAGTACACCCCATCCAGTTACAGTGACCACAGTACTACACATAGCATTATCTGCTATGCACCTCAGTGTGTACAAACATATTCACCTATGCACAATATGCATAGCAATCACCATTTGTACAAAGTGACACATATATGTCTTGTAATGCTATTGAGTGTATAGGTCACATGACACACACTATGTCTGTGTGATGTTTAATGTTGCAGTTGTGTTGTAGCATACCATGTCATGTCTGGCATGGGCATGTCCACAATATGTCCTACACTCACCATAACCACTGTACAATGGCCATGTTGAGCAATGGTATTCCATCAGGTAAACATGCACCACTCATCCTGTGTGTATACATAGCATGCATGTGCTAATCATGTGTCCACAATTATCTGCTGAAGACACAGAAGCTCAAATCAGAAATGGATATCTATGTGACACACAGATACACATCCAGCCATGGTATGTATACCTGTGAGAGATGGTGCACAGGACATTGCAGAGCTTATAATACTTGCACAGCACTGTCGTGTCCATGTACACAGTGCATTCCAGGGTGAGGCCAATCACTGAACAACAACACACATGCATCAAAGACATGTATAGTGTTATTGGCAAGAGCTGTCAACACCCGCACTGCATGCTGTTGGAAAACACACGTCTTGCATGCTGACACGTGTGATATAACTGTTTGCCTTGTGATACTGTACCCCACCATCACCCGCTATTGAGTACGTTCTGGATTGCTGGTGGTGTGTGTGTGTGTGTGTGTGTG